>NW_007740772.1:26499-28505 GCF_000696425.1 Galeopterus variegatus | reverse complement strand
TCGGGAAGAGGGAGTTTATCTGGGGCCAATGCCCAGGGTGTGGCGGAGAGACGATCTGGGCATGCTCCTCTTCCCTTCTCCCCCAACGCTGGCCGGGGGCTCCCCACACTACCAGCCCCGTCTGAGATCCACGGGGAGAGTGGGATTGTAGGCCGGTCCACAGGCCCCGGGGTGCCCCGTGTCAAGGTAAGCAAATAGCACATCTCAGTGAGGAGCCACGCCAAACAGAGACAGCTGGCCTGCCCTCACTATGCCGGCCTTCTCCACCCCCACCCGAGAGAATGGAGGCAGCTTTGTTGTGGGCGCCTAGCCTGGTGTGGTGGGCGGGGGCCAGGCAGGCAGGGAGCAGTCGGGCTTCGCCCCGCAAGTGGGGGGGGGCTGGGGGTGACTCACAGAGCTCGCAGAGTTGGGCCGGTCTGGCGCGCTTCACTCCGCCTCTGCCTAAATAACATTATTTAATAATATGTTAAATAATGTATTATTAAAAACATTATTTAAATTATTTAATGATTATTTAAGATATATTATTTAAAATATCCAATTTTCAATAAAATGTATAAGACATGTAAAGAAACAGGAAAGTATTGGGGGAGGAGAGACAGCAGTCAATAGAAACTGTCCCTGCAGTTATGCAAACATTACCTAAAAATTTTTGATCAGTTATTTTAAAACATTTTCCAAGAACTAAAAGAAACCATCTTAAAATATATAAACTGTTAAGAATGGTGTCTCAAAATAGAGAATAACTATAAAGACTTAGAAAATTTTCAAGAGAACCAAATAGAAATCCTGAAGTTGAAAAGTGTAACAACTAAAATATAATTCGCCAAAGGAACTCAACAACAAATTCAAGCCGGCAGAATAAAGAATTAATAAGCTGTAGGATGAAACAATTTGGATTACCCACTCTGAGGAACAGAAAGAAAAAAGAATGAAAAAATTAACAGAGGTTTGTATATTTGTGAGATATCATCAAGCATATCAACATATGAATAATGGGAATACCAGAAAGAGAAGGAGAAAAGGGAAGAAAAAATATAAATAAATAAATATGTGTGTGTATATATACACATATATATATATATATGTATGTATGTATTAATCCCGGAAGCTTTAAAAAATTCCACTGAGATAAATATAAAGAGATCCACACTGAGGATAAACATAAAGATATCTACACCTAGAATCATCATAATCAAACCAAAGAAAGCTGAAGACAGAAAGAACCTTGAAAATGAGAGAAAAAACTCATCACATACAAGGGATGCTTGATATAAGTAACAGCTAATTTCTCATCTGAACCATGAAAATCAGAAGACATGTTCAACATGACATATTCAAAGTGCTGAAAATCTTTTTTTGTTTGTAACACTTGTGTTTCCTTAAAGATAACTACATGAAGCATTAATTATAAAAATGTATTGATGGGAGTCTATTGTGTAAAAATATACATAATTCACGTGACATTACTGGCGCAAAAAAGAGAGGAGAGCACAGAGGTGTATAGGAGTAAATTTTTTGTATACTATTAAAGTTAAGTTGGTAGTTAAGTCAAACTAGATTTTTTATAAGATGTTAATTATAACCTTCAGAGTGACCACTAAGAAAATTACTCAAAAATGTATATACTAAAAGAGATAACTAGGAAGTTTTAATGGTACACCAGAAAATATCTGCTTAACACTAAAGAAACTGTAGTGAAAGAATATATTAACAAAAAAAAAAAAGACATATAGAAAACAAAATAGCAGATATAAATCTTAACTTATTAGTGATTATATTACATGTAAATGGTTTAACTCTTATCAAAATACAGAGATTGGCAGGATTAATTAACACTAATATCTAACAAACTCCTCCAAAAAAAAAGGAGAGAATACTTCCCAACTCATTTTATGAAGCCAGTATTGCTCTGATACCAAGACCAAACAAAAACATAACAAGAAAAAAAATAAAAACTACAGGGCTGGCTGGTTAGCTCAGTTGGTTAGAGCACAGCCTTGTAA
>NW_007740772.1:23311-25637 GCF_000696425.1 Galeopterus variegatus | reverse complement strand
CATCCCCTGAAGATCCAGAATAAGAAACCCACTTTCACCACTATTATTCGAAATTATACTGAAAGTTCCATCCAGGGAAAATAGGTTAGAAAAATACAGGCCATCGAGATTGCAAAGGAAGAAAGAAAACTGTCTCTATTCACAGATGACATGATCTTATATATAGATAATCCTAAGAAATTTTTAAAAACTATTAGAACAAATTCCAGTTTATAGCATCAATATACAAAAATCAGTTCTATTTCTATACACTAGTAATGAGCAATCAAAAAATGAAATGGAAAAACAGTTCCATTTACAGCAGCATCAAAAAAAAGTACTTAGGAATTAATTTAAGAAAAGAAGCATAAGATTTATACTCAGAAAATTACAGAACATTGTCAAAATAAATTAAAGACCTAAATAAATAGAAATACATCCCACACTCACACAGAAATCTTAAAATTAAGAGGGTAATACTCCCCAAACTAACCAACAGATTAAATGCAATCCCTATAAAAAATCTCAGCTACCATTTTTGCAGAAACTGACAAGTAATCATAAAATTCATATTGAAATTCAAGGAATCCAAATTAGCCAAAAAAGAAAAAGAAAACATTCTTCTTGAAAAAGAAGAACAAAGTAGGAGAACTCACACACTTTGTGACTTCAAAACTCACTACAAAACTATAGTAATCAGGACAGTATGATACTGGCATTAGGATAGACTTATTGATCAATGGAGTAGAATTGAGAGTCCAGAAATTGACACTGACATTTATGATCAATTGCTTTTTATAAGGGTGCCAAGACAATTTAATGAGAAAAAAATAATCTTTTCAACAAATAATGCTGGGACAACTGGATATCCATATGCAAAAAACATAAATTGGAACTTGAGCTTACATGATATGTAAATATTAAATCAAAATGGATCATTGATCCAAATATAAAAGCTAAAACTATATGAAGAGCTAAAACTCTTAGAACAAAATATAGGAGTATTTCGTGAACTTGGATTAGGCAAAGATTTCTTAGATGTCACACAAAATTCACAAATGACAAAAGAAAACTAAGTAAATTAGATTTCACCAAAATTAAAAGCTTTCACCCTTCAAAAGATACCATCAAAGTGAAAAGATAACACACATTGGGAAAAATATTTCCAACTCATATCTGATAAGGGACTTAAATCCAGAATACATAAATAACTCTTACAATTTAAAAAAATCCAATTAAGAACTGGACAAAGAATTTAAGTAGCTGTCTCTCCAAAGATATGCAAATGTCTAATAAGAATATGAAAATATGCTCAACATCATTACTTATTGTGAAAATGCAAATCAAAACTACAATGAGATATGACTTCTCATCCATTAGGATACCCAAAATTAAAAAGGCAGACAATAACAAGTACTGGTAAAAATGGTGAAAAATTGAAACATTCATTCATTGCTGGTGGGAATGTGAACAGAACAGCCATTTGGGAAAACAGTTTGGCAGTTCTTCAAAATGTTGAACAAAGAGTTACCATATGACCCAGTAATTCCACCGCTAGATATAAATCAGTATTAGCTCGTGCTGCTATAACACAATACCACAGACTATTTTGGCTTAAACAACAGAAATTTATCTCTTGTAGTTCTGGAGGCTGGGAAGTCCAGGCTCAAGGTGTTGGCTGATTTAGTTCTGAATGATGGTTCTCTTTCTGGTTTGTAGACTGGCATCTTCTCACTATGTACCTGCATGACCTTTTGTTTGTAAGTCTGTAGAGGGAGGAAGCGAGGGGAGGGAGGAAAAAAAATCGATCTTCCTCCTCTTATAAGATCACCAGTCCTGTTCCTATCAGATGAGGGCCCCACCCCTTTGACCTCATTTAACATTAACTACCTACTTTCCCAGGGACTCTGGGATTCAAAACTGGAGCTACCAAATCATGCACTGCTGGATACTCTCCTGCTCTTTCCACAGCACTTGAGAATCCCCAAAAGATCTCAGAAATGATCACTATCTCTCCGTCTCCTTTTCAATAGGAATCAAATCATCCTTAGTGCAGGCTGGAAAATCTATTTTGCAGGACTATGCCAGCTTGAACAATGTGTGTGCCACAGGCAGCAGTTCAACATTTCTCCTTAATTGCCCTTCTACACAATCGGCTCATAGCTGTTACCAGGAAGAAAGCAAAGCCTTATGCAGTAGGTTCTGTCTTCAGTGCACTTTACAAGCAATAAATGGAACAAATAAGCTTCTTCCTAATTTAAAAAAAAAGCTGACCAGTTCAGTTGTACTTATTCTCTTTAGAGAATGGGTTTACATCTCTAACACATATGCCTTACTTCATAATTCT
>NW_007740772.1:16635-22938 GCF_000696425.1 Galeopterus variegatus | reverse complement strand
ACTTATTCTCTTTAGAGAATGGGTTTACATCTCTAACACATATGCCTTACTTCATAATTCTTTGAACTACAGGGGAAAATGCTCTTCATATTGACATCACCTGAGAAAAGATTCAAAGAACTTTATGATTTAATAATCCTTTCTAAAATAATTGACATTTTTTGTGCTGCTTTGACTGTCACTGATAAAATCTTACTAATTTCTTAAGCTTTTGGATGCTGAAGGACTCTACTCAAATACATAGGCATAATGAATTAAGTCGTGTCCTCCCAAAATTCATGTTAAAGCCCAAACCCTACATGTGACTATATTTGGAAACAGGGCTTTTAAAGAGGTGATTAAGGTTAAATGAGGTCAAAATGGTGGTGCCCTAATCCAATAGGATGAATATCCTTATAAGAAGAGGAAGAAACACCAGAGAACCTTCTGTCAGTCTGCACATATACAGAAGGAAGTCCCTGTGAGAACACAGTAAGAAGGTGACCATCAGCAAGCAAGGAACCAACCCTGCTGGCACCTTGATCTTGAACATACAGCCTTCAGAACTGAGAAAATAATTTTTTGTTGTTTAAGCCACCCAGTCTGTGGCACTCTGTTATGGCAGGCTGAGCTGTCTAATACAATCTGTGTACCTATAGCTCCTATAACTTATCTGCAAATTTATTTGAGAAAGAACAGGTAAAAGTGCAATTTCCCCATAGTTCCAATGGTTTTTTGACCTTTTGACTATATGGTATTCCTGGTGCACTTAGTTAACAAAAACTTTTTAAATGAAACTTTTAGGTTAAACGTGCACCATTGACTTTTTTTTATTTCGAAATAATTTTATACTTACAGAAAAGTTGCAAAAATAGTACAGAGAATTCTCATCTCTTCCTTGCCCAGCTTCCCATCACATTAATAATTTATATAACCATAGCACAATTTTCAGATCTAAAATACTAATACCGACATACTACTATAAACTAAACTGAACACTTTATTTGAATTTTGCCAGTTTTTCCACTAATGCCCTTTTTCTGTTTCAGGACTCTATTCGGATCCCACATAGTGATTAGTTTCTATTTCTACTTAGGCTTCTGCTGTCTATAACAGTTCTTGAGTCTTTTCTTGTTTTTTCATGACCTTTCTGCTTTCAAATAGTGTTGATCAGTTATTTTGTCAAACATCCCTCAATTATCTGATTTTTTTTCGTGATTGGACCGAGTTTATGCATACAACATACAGCACAACGTTGCTGTGTCCTTCTCAATGCATGATGTGAAGGGGTTTAATCTGTTGATATGTCTTGTTACAGATGACGTTTACCTAATCACTTGGTTAAGCTGGTGTCGCCCTGGTTTCTNTGAGAAAGAACAGGTAAAAGTGCAATTTCCCCATAGTTCCAATGGTTTTTTGACCTTTTGACTATATGGTATTCCTGGTGCACTTAGTTAACAAAAACTTTTTAAATGAAACTTTTAGGTTAAACGTGCACCACTGACTTTTTTTTATTTCGAAATAATTTTATACTTACAGAAAAGTTGCAAAAATAGTACAGAGAATTCTCATCTCTTCCTTGCCCAGCTTCCCATCACATTAATAATTTATATAACCATAGCACAATTTTCAGATCTAAAATACTAATACCGACATACTACTATAAACTAAACTGAACACTTTATTTGAATTTTGCCAGTTTTTCCACTAATGCCCTTTTTCTGTTTCAGGACTCTATTCGGATCCCACATAGTGATTAGTTTCTGTTTCTACTTAGGTTTCTGCTGTCTGTAACAGTTGAGTCTTTTCTTGTTTTTTCATGACCTTTCTGCTTTCAAATAGTGTTGATCAGTTATTTTGTCAAATATCCCTCAATTATCTGATTTTTTTTCGTGATTGGACCAAGTTTATGCATACAACATACAGCACAACGTTGCTGTGTCCTTCTCAATGCATGATGTGAAGGGGTTTAATCTGTTGATATGTCTTGTTACAGATGACGTTTACCTAATCACTTGGTTAAGCTGGTGTCGCCCTGGTTTCTTCATTGTAAAACATTCATGCTTCTCTTTGTGGTTACTAAATATCTTGGGTGAGATACCTTGAAACTACAAAAATCCTGTTCTCAAATTTTTACCCACTAATTTTAGCATCCATCAGTGGACCTTGTATGTGATAATTATCTTTAGAATGTTTGTCTACTGGTGATTCTCTATTTACTTCTTTTCTTCTACGTACCTGAAATTCTACAGTAAGGAAAAAGCCATCCCTTCTCCATTTATGCATTTAATCAATTATTTGTGTATAAGAATATTGGCTTATACATATTTATCTTATTCTACAAGTTATAATATTAGCATTATTTATTTCCTCCTCAAGTTGTTCCAGCTTTGGCCATTGAGAGCTCCTTCAGTTTTTTTCCGTGTTCTTTTGACAAGTCCCCATCTTTCTTTGAGCACTTTTTTACTTTGTCACCACGAGATATTTCAAGCTTGTCTTCTATTTACCTTGCCCCAGTCCTGAATTAAACCATTTCTCCAAGGAGGTCTCATCCTTTTATTGGATAATAGTGTTTAGAAATCAAGGTCTGGGCACTAGGTATGCTCACGCTACTGGGGTGCTACTGCCTTTAGGCCATCTCAGACAGCAGAGCTAAGCAATTTATATATGTAAACTAACCCACATTAACACATTTAACCTACATTTCTCTACCAGTCTGTAAAAGTAGAGAAAACCATCAGTTTATACTGATAGTACAGATTTCAATTCTATTATACACATAAAGTAATTTCAGATTTGCTAATCAACAGCCCTATCAGAAACGTTTACTAACTAGATTATAGCACTGAGTACAATTTTTTTTTTTTTTTTTGTCTTTAGATTTATGGTATCTAGTCATGGTAGTGTTTCCTAAACTTTCCTATGTTAGTTCTTCTTATCCTCACACCATTCATGTTATTTTTTTGCAACACAAACAGGTTTATTTGTTAGGGTTGTATCCCATTTCAGGTTCAGGGTATACAAAAGATGACTATAGTTTTAAGAGTCAAGAGCGATATAAAAAGACACACACTGAGAAACATTCTTCCCTCATCTTTTCTACACCATTTCCATCTCTTCCTCCTTTCCCACCTACTCACTGTAGTTAACCAATCTCTTTAGTTTCTGTATTTATTTTTCTCAAATAAGCAAATGCGTGTGTGTTTTCTCACATTTCTTTCTGTCACATGAGGGTAGCGTACACAACTTACTTATAAGCTTTACTTTTTTCAATTAATACTGTGCCCTGGAAGTCACTTTATATCAGTTCATAGAGGTCTTCTTCCTCATGTTTGCTTATAGCTGCATCGTACTCCATTGTGTAGATGTACCAGTTTATTTAACCACTCCGTGTGTGAGCATTTATGTTGTTTGGAATTACAAACAGTGCTCCAGTGAACAACCTTGTGCGTATGTACTTTCATGTTGTTGGAGATTTATCTTCAGAGTAGTCTCCTGGGAGTAGGATTTGGTGTTGAAAGGTAAATATGCATGTAGATAGGTATTGCCGATTTTCTCTCCTACAAGGATGCAGCAACCTGCATTCTCACCAACAATGTGTGGAAAGAGCCTGTTTCCCCCCAATCTCACCAACAGAATGTGTTGCCACATTTTCTCATTTTTGCCAGTCTGATAAGTGAGAAATAATATCTTTGTTGTTGTAATTTGCATTTATCTAATTATCAAGAAATTTGATAAAATTTTATATGCTTCAGGACTATCTTTCTCTCTTTTTCTAATTATCTGTGGGCTTTTCCTGATATTTCCTATTAATTTTTTTTTAGTCTTTTGCATCTAAATTTCTAAAAATTTCTCATGTATTACGGTTATCAGTCTATGGCATATGCCATGAATATTTTTTCCAATTTTTCAATTGTCTTTTTACTTTATGTTGTTTTTTGTGAGGCAAAAACTTTTTTATGTTATCAAATTTGTCAATCTTTTCTTTTATTGACCCTGAATTTTGAGTCACAACTAGAAAGTCATTTTCTACATTAAGATTAAAGAGGAATTTACCCATATTTTCTTCTACTCTTGATATGGTTTTTATTTTTTACATTTAGCTTCCTAATTTATTTGCTATTGTATATGGTATGAAATATAACTTGATCTGTTTTCTAAATAGGTACCAAGTGATTCTAGCACCATTTATTAAAAGATTTATCTTTACGCTATTAATTTAAGATGCTGCCTTTGTCATGTCCCACATTTTTGTATGTATTGGGGTCTAATTCTGGAGCTTCTATTCTATCACATTAGTCTATCTATTCACATTGCCAGTAACCCATCATGTTAATTATCGAGGCAAGTATGTTTTCATATGTAGTACTGTTACTCATTTCTTTTTCAGTGGTTTCCTTCCCATTTGTGCTTTTTCAAATGAACTTCGGTAGCAACTTGTCTGACTCCATAAAATAGCCTATTGGCATTTTTATTAAGATTGCTTCATATCCTTGACTTTGGATCATACATTTAAAAGATTCTGAGAAACTGGATGTGATCCCTCAAACTCAGTCACTAAAAGGGAAAAATGACTACATGCCAAAAGAAAATTAAAAATAAATTCTGACAAGAGAAATAAAAATTGTCCATTCAGCATGGCTATGCACATGCTTGGAACTTAATGAAAATAATAATAGATGATAGTACAGGAGTAGCACATTAATTCCTATCTTGCTTGCACCTTGTTTGCCATAGTGAACAGGGTCGCTGATCTTTATTTAGTGTTTGTGCAAATGGGAAAAAAGTATCTCTTTTTAAGTGTCAAGACACTTAACAACCACTGCCGGAAAATTGCCATAACAAGTATATCATGTCTTATGATATATATTATATGTGATATATTAATATAAAGTATGTATAATTATAATATGTAAGTATATACTATGATTTTAAATATTATCTGTACATGTATATTAACATATTATATATTAAATATAGTACATATGATTAGTACATATAAATATACTAATTTATGGGGGCTACATTGTGAATGGCACCCCCTAGAGTTGTGTAGAGAACAACTCCATAACAAAAAATTACCACCTATCTGATAAGATAATATAGTTACAATTAAGAGGGACCAGAAGGTAGACAGGAGACCTGGCCAGCCCACCTCCCAGCCCCCTGCCTAGCCTACACAGCAGGCAAGACCCCATGCACACCATTCCACCACCTAGCGGGTTTGCCCATCCAGACAGGCAGGAGACCTGGCCAGCCCACTGCCCAGCCCCCATTCAGCCCATGCACAAGGAAAGACCCCACACTGCACCGCCACCAACAGGGAAGGACCAAGCCAGGCAGGCAGGAGACACAGCCAGCCACTGTCCAGCCCCCCACACAGCCCACACAAAAGGCAAGAACCCACACCACTGTCATGAGGACTTGCCCGGTTTTCAGGGAGGCGATCCACAATATCCAGCACCACAGCTACTACTGTTGCAAGGATAGCTCACTGCCTTAAAAACACAGCCCCCCACACAGCCCACACAAAAGGCAAGAACCCACACCACTGTCATGAGGACTTGCCCAGTTTTCAGGGAGGCGATCCACAATATCCAGCACCACAGCTACTACTGTTGCAAGGATAGCTCACTGCCTTAAAAACCCCCACAACCATTGTGCAGGTGGCCCACCACATATTTTACTTCACTTACACAAGTGGAGTCACTAGAGTAACCTGGAAAAAGAGGAAGAAGTCCATTCCAGAAGAATAGAAGCAGCAACTGATCTGCCAGATGTCTAGAGGTCAATATGGAGATACTAGAAATATGAAAAAATCAGAAAAAATGACACTGCCAAAGGAATTCAATAATTCTCAAGTACCAGACCCTACAGACCAGAAAAACCTTGAAATAAGTGAAAAGGAATTCTGAGGAACAATATTAAGCAAACTCAGTGAAGTAAGAGAGGATTTTGTAAGACAACACAATGAAATGAGAAAAAGACCAGGATATGAAGGAGAAAATTTACAAAGAGATTAATAACCTTAACAAAGAATGTAGCAGAACTCCTAGAACTAAAAGATGTATTCAATGAAATTAAAAAAACACAACTGAGAGCTCAAGCAGCAATTTGAACAAGTGGAAGAAAGAATTTCTTTTTTTGTTTGTTTTTTTTTTATTGGTTATGAATATTTATGAGATACAAAGCTGATTGTCACCCCTTGTGCCCATGATGTGGGGGACTGATTCAGACTGGCTGTATACCCATAACCACAAATTGCATTTGTACCCTGTGACCCCCACCCAATTATCTCCCAACCTCCCTCCCCCTCCCCACTTA
>NW_007740772.1:4394-15635 GCF_000696425.1 Galeopterus variegatus | reverse complement strand
TGAACAACCTTGTGCGTATGTACTTTCATGTTGTTGGAGATTTATCTTCAGAGTAGTCTCCTAGGAGTAGGATCTTGGTGTTGAAAGGTAAATATGTATGTAGATAGGTATTGCCGATTTTCTCTCCTACAAGGATGCAGCAACCTGCATTCTCACCAACAATGTGTGGAAAGAGCCTGTTTCCCCCCAATCTCACCAACAGAATGTGTTGCCACATTTTCTCATTTTTGCCAGTCTGATAAGTGAGAAATAATATCTTTGTTGTTGTAATTTGCATTTATCTAATTATCAAGAAATTTGATAAAATTTTATATGCTTCAGGACTATCTTTCTCTCTTTTTCTAATTATCTGTGGGCTTTTCCTGATATTTCCTATTAATTTTTTTTTAGTCTTTTGCATCTAAATTTCTAAAAATTTCTCATGTATTACGGTTATCAGTCTATGGCATATGCCATGAATATTTTTTCCAATTTTTCAATTGTCTTTTTACTTTATGTTGTTTTTTGTGAGGCAAAAACTTTTTTATGTTATCAAATTTGTCAATCTTTTCTTTTATTGACCCTGAATTTTGAGTCACAACTAGAAAGTCATTTTCTACATTAAGATTAAAGAGGAATTTACCCATATTTTCTTCTACTCTTGATATGGTTTTTATTTTTTACATTTAGCTTCCTAATTTATTTGCTATTGTATATGGTATGAAATATAACTTGATCTGTTTTCTAAATAGGTACCAAGTGATTCTAGCACCATTTATTAAAAGATTTATCTTTACGCTATTAATTTAAGATGCTGCCTTTGTCATGTCCCACATTTTTGTATGTATTGGGGTCTAATTCTGGAGCTTCTATTCTATCACATTAGTCTATCTATTCACATTGCCAGTAACCCATCATGTTAATTATCGAGGCAAGTATGTTTTCATATGTAGTACTGTTACTCATTTCTTTTTCAGTGGTTTCCTTCCCATTTGTGCTTTTTCAAATGAACTTCGGTAGCAACTTGTCTGACTCCATAAAATAGCCTATTGGCATTTTTATTAAGATTGCTTCATATCCTTGACTTTGGATCATACATTTAAAAGATTCTGAGAAACTGGATGTGATCCCTCAAACTCAGTCACTAAAAGGGAAAAATGACTACATGCCAAAAGAAAATTAAAAATAAATTCTGACAAGAGAAATAAAAATTGTCCATTCAGCATGGCTATGCACATGCTTGGAACTTAATGAAAATAATAATAGATGATAGTACAGGAGTAGCACATTAATTCCTATCTTGCTTGCACCTTGTTTGCCATAGTGAACAGGGTCGCTGATCTTTATTTAGTGTTTGTGCAAATGGGAAAAAAGTATCTCTTTTTAAGTGTCAAGACACTTAACAACCACTGCCGGAAAATTGCCATAACAAGTATATCATGTCTTATGATATATATTATATGTGATATATTAATATAAAGTATGTATAATTATAATATGTAAGTATATACTATGATTTTAAATATTATCTGTACATGTATATTAACATATTATATATTAAATATAGTACATATGATTAGTACATATAAATATACTAATTTATGGGGGCTACATTGTGAATGGCACCCCCTAGAGTTGTGTAGAGAACAACTCCATAACAAAAAATTACCACCTATCTGATAAGATAATATAGTTACAATTAAGAGGGACCAGAAGGTAGACAGGAGACCTGGCCAGCCCACCTCCCAGCCCCCTGCCTAGCCTACACAGCAGGCAAGACCCCATGCACACCATTCCACCACCTAGCGGGTTTGCCCATCCAGACAGGCAGGAGACCTGGCCAGCCCACTGCCCAGCCCCCATTCAGCCCATGCACAAGGAAAGACCCCACACTGCACCGCCACCAACAGGGAAGGACCAAGCCAGGCAGGCAGGAGACACAGCCAGCCACTGTCCAGCCCCCCACACAGCCCACACAAAAGGCAAGAACCCACACCACTGTCATGAGGACTTGCCCAGTTTTCAGGGAGGCGATCCACAATATCCAGCACCACAGCTACTACTGTTGCAAGGATAGCTCACTGCCTTAAAAACCCCCACAACCATTGTGCAGGTGGCCCACCACATATTTTACTTCACTTACACAAGTGGAGTCACTAGAGTAACCTGGAAAAAGAGGAAGAAGTCCATTCCAGAAGAATAGAAGCAGCAACTGATCTGCCAGATGTCTAGAGGTCAATATGGAGATACTAGAAATATGAAAAAATCAGAAAAAATGACACTGCCAAAGGAATTCAATAATTCTCAAGTACCAGACCCTACAGACCAGAAAAACCTTGAAATAAGTGAAAAGGAATTCTGAGGAACAATATTAAGCAAACTCAGTGAAGTAAGAGAGGATTTTGTAAGACAACACAATGAAATGAGAAAAAGACCAGGATATGAAGGAGAAAATTTACAAAGAGATTAATAACCTTAACAAAGAATGTAGCAGAACTCCTAGAACTAAAAGATGTATTCAATGAAATTAAAAAAACACAACTGAGAGCTCAAGCAGCAATTTGAACAAGTGGAAGAAAGAATTTCTTTTTTTGTTTGTTTTTTTTTTATTGGTTATGAATATTTATGAGATACAAAGCTGATTGTCACCCCTTGTGCCCATGATGTGGGGGACTGATTCAGACTGGCTGTATACCCATAACCACAAATTGCATTTGTACCCTGTGACCCCCACCCAATTATCTCCCAACCTCCCTCCCCCTCCCCACTTACCCCCCACTCCACTTTGTAGCCCATAGTATGTTCTCTCCCTCTGCAAGTCCAACACACTACTGTGGTCTTTCTTTCCTTCCTTCTTTCTCTCTTAATTCCCACATATGAGTGAGTACATGTGGTATTTATCCCTCTGAACTTTGCTTATTTCACTCAACATAATTTCTCCAGGCTCCTCCATATTGTTGCAGATGGGAGTATTTCATTCTTTTTTATGGCAGAGTAGTATTCCATGGTGTATATATACCACAGTTTCCTTATGCAATCATCTACCAGTGGACATTTAGGTTGGTTCCATATCTTGGCTATTGTAAACAGAGCTATGGTGAACATGAGAATGCAGGTATCCCATCAACATAATGACTTCCTTTCTTCTGGGTATATACACAGAAGGGGGATTGCTGAATAGTATGGTAGATCTATCTGTAGTTGTTTGGGAAACCTCCATACTGTTTTCCATAGTTTTTGTACTAATTTATAGTCCCACCAACAGTGTAGGAGTGTTCCCTTCTCCCCACACCCTCACCAGTATTTGTTATTCAGCATCTCTTTTATTATAGCTAGTATCAAACTAAAAAGCTTCTGCACAGCAAAGGAAACAATCAACAGAGGAAAATGACAACCGACAGAGTGGGAGAAAATTTTTGCTAACTATGCATCTGACAAGGGATTAATATCCATAATATACAAGGAACTCAAACAATTATACAGTAAAAAAAACAAATAACCCAATTAAAAAATTGACAAAGGAGCTGAACAGACATTTTTCAAAGGAAGACATACAAATGGCCAACAGGTAAATGAAAAAATGCTCAACATCACTAGTCATCAGGGAAATGCAAACTAAAACTACATTGAGATATCACCTCACCCCAGTTAGACTAGCTATAATCAAAAAGAAAGAATTTCTGAATCCAAAGATGGTCTTTGAGAAATAACCCAGGCAGACCAAAAGAGGAAAAAAGAATTTTTAAAAAATGGGGAGTGTCTAAGAGAGATAGCCGACAACCTTAAGTGCACAAACACCTGAATTGTGGGTGTTCCTGAAGGGGAGGAGAAAGGTAAAGGCATTGAAAATTTATTCAATGAAATAATAATGGAAAACATCCCAGGTTTAGGAAGAGACACAGACCTTCAGATCCAGGAAGCTCAAAAATCCCCACACAGATTCAATTCAAAAAGATCCTCTCTGAGACACACTATAGTCAAACTGGCAAACCTCAAGGATGAAGAGAGACTCCTAAAAGCAGCAAGAGATAAGCATCAATGCACTTGCAAAGGAGCCCCATCAGACTAACAGCAGACTTCTCAACTGAAACTCTACAGGTGAGAAGAAAATGGGATGACATATTCAAAATACTAAAAGAAAAAAAAACTGCCACTCAAGAAAGCTATACCCAGCAAAGTTATCCTTCAGAAATGAGGGAAAAATAGTGTATTTTCCAGACAAACAAAAATTACCGAGTTCATCACCACATGACCAACCCTGCAAGGAATCCTCATGGGAGTCCTGCATCTGGAATCCAAAAAACAATAATCACTACTGCAAATACACAAGTAAGAATAAAACCCCCTAGTAAATCACAAATGCAAATGAGAAAGATAAAAGAAATTAAATCTAACCACCTAAAAACAACCCTGCAAACATTGATGACCAATAATCAAAGGAGAAGAAAGGAACAAATGATACCTAAAACACCTAAACAAAAAGCTATAAAATGCCAGGAATAAAACAATACCTCTCAATAACAACCCTAAATGTAAATGGATTAAACTCCCCCCTCGAAAGAAACAGACTGACAGATTGGATCAAAAAGCAAGACCCAACTATAAGCCATCTTCAAAAGGCTCATCTAACTGGTAAAGATGCACACAGCCTAATAGTGAAGGGGTGGAAAACATTATGCCATGCAAATAAAAACCAAAAATGAGCAGGAATAGTTAAACTTCTATCAGATAAAATAGACGTTAAACCAAAAACCATAAAAAGAGAAAAAAGCCACTTTATAATAATAAAGGAATCTATCCAGCAAGAAGACATAGTAATCATAAATATATATGCACCTAACACTAGAGCACCCAAATACATAAGGAAACACTATGAGACCTGAAGAAAGAGACCCCAATACAACTATAGTGGGGGACCTGAATGCCCCCCTCTCATCACTGGGCAGATCATCAAGGCAACAAATCAACAGAGAAACACAGGATTTAAACAACACTTTAGACCAATTGGACCTGGCAGATATCTACAGAACATTTCATCCAACAACAAAACATACATTCTTTTCAGCAGTATATGAAACATTTTCCCAGGCAGGTCACGAATCAAGTCTCAATAACTTTGAAAAAAATGAAAATCATCTCAACTATCTTTTCAGACCACAATGGATTAAAACCAGAAATTAATAACAAGTGAAACTCAGGACTATATACAAATACATGAAAATTAAACAACAGGCTCCTAAATGACCTATGGGTCCAGCAGAAATTAAACAGAAAATCCAAAAATTTCTAGAAAACATTGAAAATAAAGACACATCATATCAAAACCTGTGGCATACTGCAAAAGCAGTACTAAGAGGGAAGTTTGTAGCTCACATCAAAAAAACAGAAAGACTTCAAGTAAACAACCAAACCCTACTCCTAAAGGAACTAGAAAAACAAGAACAATATAATCCCAAAGTAAGTAGATGGAAAGAAATAATTAAGATTAGAGCAGAACTAAATGATACAGCATCCCAAAAAATGATTTAAAAGATCAATGAAATAAAAAGTTATTTTTTGAGAAGATAAACAAGATAGACAAACCATTAGCTAGGCTGACAAAAAAAAAGAGAGAGAGAGAAAGAAGATCCAAATTACAAAAGTCAGAAATGAAAAAGGAGACATTACAAAAAAATCATTAGAGACTACTACAGACAACTATACACCAACAAATATGAAAACCTGGAGGAAATGGATAAATTCCTGGACACATACAAACTACCAAGACTCAACCAAGAAGACATAGATAACCTTAATTAGACCAATAGCTATCAATGAGATTGAAGCAGTAATTAGCAGTCTCCCAACAAAGAAAAGCCCAAGACTGGACAGCTTTACCGCTGAATTCCACCAAGTCTTTAAAGAAGAATTAATACAAATTCTCTTCAAACTATTCCAAAAAACTGAAACAGAGGCCACTCTCCCAAACTCACTCTGTTAGGCCAGTATCTCCTTGATACCAAAACCAGACAAATATACAACAAAAAAAGAAAACTACAGACAAATATCTCTTATGAACATAGATGCAAAAATCCTCAATAAAATACTAGCAATCAGATTTACTGGTTTGGCATTGGAAACAAGAGAGCACAGTAAAGCAGAAAACGCAAGTTTACCATGTTTATAATCTATACATTAAGTGTCAATTAAAACAGTTATTAAGATAAACTCCATTTATACTGTGGCTATTATGGTACCAAGTGACTTGGAAGATACGTTTAAATAACTAAGCTGAAATCACTTGATCATTTTGTACCAAGATATGCTGTAGATGCCTGATAGGGATTAATCTCTTTTCTAGGTACCCTGTTCTCCTACCATGATCGTGAATGACTTGTGAAAAGAGCAATACATCTTTATCCCAAATTTTGACTTAATTTGTAGTACTATTCATATGCATGTAGCTTTTTTATTTTAATTGAATCATAATTGACTTTACATACTTTTGGGATTCGATGTTGACATATGTTGATCAAATCAATATTACTAGTATGTATATTTTTACAAATTGCACTTATTCTTTATGCCCTTTGTCCAATCTCTACCTATCCCCTTTTCCCCCAACCTCCCACCACTGATAACCCTAGATTTCTTCTCTCCCTCTGAAAGAGTAATGGTCACTCTGTTGATTTGTTGCGTAGATGATCTGTCCAATGCTGAGAGGTGTGTTCAGGTCCCCCAATATTATCATAGAGCAGATGGTTCTTCTGTCACTCTGGAATGGGCTTTGTGGAGAGAGACATCCTATTCTTTTCTTTGGTCTCTGCTGGTGAGTCTCCTTGTGTCAATGCACTCGAGTGGATGGTGGACCATCTGCCTGGTGGTTGTGATGTCTAGCCACTTTTGCAGCAGCTGTGGTTACTGTGGTGGCTGTGGTGGCCCACCCACATGGAGGTGATGTTTTTGGCATGCTCTTTGGCACTGGTGGTGTGCGGGGACCCCAAGGCACTTGCAGGGTGCCTGACTGTGGGCAGGGGGCTAGGTCCCTGGCTCCATACCTCTGGTCCTCTGGCTGGCCCCAAGGCATGGGTGGTGTGCCTGGGCCAGAACTAACTTTTTGTCCTTTACTTACTTCTAAAATGTGGGAACTTCCTGTGGGAACCAGTACCTGAGCTGTATGGTTGAGCTAAATTGCTGCTTTGCTGCTGTTTCCCTAGGGAAGGCTTTTTGTCACCTCAGCATTTAATGATTGACCTTATAGATACTTCCAGCTCTCCAGAGACCCAGCACACCTGGGTTGTGTAGAAACTCTGATCTGGGCCTGAGTCTTTTCATCAAACTGCACCCCATACAATTCTGTATTCCTGACAAGTCTCCTCTGAATGGTCCTGTGCTGATTGGGGGACAGGTCGGCTGACCTTCCTGTGACCCAGTGTTCCCATGGTTGACCCTTCTCCACCACTGCCCATGATTCAAACACTTCCCATGGGACTGGCCATGTTCTGGTCCCTTGCCATGACTCACCAGCCTCGATGTGGTTTCTTTTTTCAGCTGTTCTGGCTCCTCGCTCCTGTGTGGGTCCATAGGATCCCTATTAGTGGTCTTGCTGTCCTGGGGGACACCAAGGCCCTGTTCACCCCTGCCACCTCCAAGCAACTCCAACTGAAGGACACAGCTGTGGCTTTTGCCGGCTCCTGCTCCATGTACTCAGCAGCTCCAGCCTTAAAGCAACTGTGGCCCAAAATGCTCCAAGCAGTTTTTTCATTATATCATGGCTTCTCCTGCCTTTATGAACTCCGTAGGCCTCTCCCCCTCTTCACCTGAGCTCTAGCAGCCCAGCTTGGCTGTTGTTACATTTTTATAGTTGTAAATTGGTTGATTTGTGGGAGAGACGCTGGGGACTGTCTATTATGCTGTCTTGACCAGAACTCTGCATGTTGCTTTCTGATTACACCTTGTGCCATGTGGTCTTCATTTATGTCAGGTAAACTGTATTGGAACTATGTGCAGCTAGCTTTGTTTTAATCAGCTTGGCAACCAGTGCAGCTGCTTTTAAAATCTTATTGTTTAAACATGTAAGAGCCAAACTCTTTTCCATTCCATTTTAAATGTTTTCATTTAACCCCCTTTTTTTCCCCAGTTCCTTTCCTCTCATTCTACGAACTTTAAAATATAAACAAAACTTTGAGAGCAGCACATGCATCTAGGAGTTAATAGATTATTGACAGTGTTTTGTCTTTATGCTATAAGCAAGGGAGCTTAGGTGTTGTTATTTTTTTGACCTATGCTTGAATTTGAAAAATTATTACTGGCCTTCTTCATGGCCTCCTTGTAATAAGCAGGAATTTAATACATAGATTATTGTCAGCATATGGGCACTGAATTAGGATGGTCCTCATCTCATTGTTTGGCTCTTCAGGCAACTTAGCTGAGAGGTGCTGTTATTTTATTTAGTACAACCAACTTCGTGTGATTAAAATATCTTGCTTTATGAACCAAGGTATACTTATAGTTCATTTTTGAGTTTTTATACCCAAGCAAGATTTTGCATTCCAGCATTAGATCTGCTTCATATATATGCTTTTATAAAAGCAACAGCTGGAATATACTCCCAGTCTCAAAATAAATGCCTGATTTAAAGCAAATGTTTTATGCTGATGTGTATAAAGTTTTATATTCTTTCAGAAATAGTATTATTTTTATTTGCTAGGTTTTTTAAACCTTATAAGAGGGTTGTAACTGTTGCTGCTAGTATTTTGTTAATGTCCCAACAGTATTTACTTTTCACATCATTCTAATGTACAGTTTCAAGTCTTTACTAGACAATCTGAATTCCACTATATTTCTGTTTGGCTCCAACATTCCATTTTAGCTTGACCAGTCTAATTTAACATTTGCTTATTGGAGGTCACTAATGTTACTCACACAGTGCTGTCACTCTTTGACATCCATATGAATTTTTGGTGTATATCACACTGCATTCAATCAGCTGTGATTATGCTTAGAAATACTATAGTAACTAGATGCAGTAAGAATTTTTTCCATTAACAATAAGTAAATGGCTTAAATGTGATTATGGTCCTGCAAGATGATAAATGCTAAAATATCTAAACTTTTTTTTTGTAACTGAATCATTTTTTTTAAAGTTTATAAAACTGGAAATGATCAAATGCTGTTTTTTGCATTGTCAATAGTAGTTTTTTATTTTATGTATGTTTCTAATGCCTATGGAACTCCCAAGATAAAGTTACTCACAAAGAAAGAAAAATGAAATAAAATACTAGCAATCAGAATACAGCAACATATCAAAAAAATTATACACTATGACCAAGTGGGATTCATCACAGAGATGCAAGAATAGTTCAACATACACAAGTCAATAAATGCAATATATCACATTTACGAAATCAAGGACAAAAACCATGTGATTGTCTCAATAGATGCAGAAAAAGCATTCAACTAAATTCAACATCCCTTCATGATAAAGACTCTCAGCAAATTAGGTACAGAAGGAAGTAACTCAATACAATAAAAGCCATCTATAACAAGCCCACCGCCAATATCATCCTGGAGGGAGAAAAACTGAATGCTTTTCCCTTAAGAAGAGGAACAAGGCAAGGATGCCCACTCTCACCACTCCTATTTAAAATAGTACTGAAGGTACTAGTCAGAGCAATCAGGCAAGAGAAAGAAATAAACAGCATCCAGATTGGAAAAGATGAAGTCAAACTGTCCCTGTCTGCAGATGACATGATCCTATATATAGAAAAACCTACAAGACTCTCAAAAAAACTCTTAGATATGATTAATATTTTCAGTAAGGTTTCAGTATACAAAATCAACATGGAAAAATAAGTAGCATTTTAATACTCTGATAATGAACTAACAGAAAGAGAAATCAAGAAAGTAAGCCCATTTACAATACACACCAAAGAAATAAAATACCTAGGAATCAATTTAACCAAGGAGGTGAAAGATCTCTACAATGAGATCTCCAAATCACTACTGAAAGAAATTAAAGATGTAAAAAATGGAAAGATACTTCATGCTCTGGGATTGGGAGAATTAACATTATGAAAATGTCCATACTACCAAGAGCAATCTACATATTCAAATACATTCCCCATTAAAATATCAATGACAATCTTCACAGAAAAAGAAACATTCATATGGAACAACAAAAGACCCTGAATAGTCAAAGCAATCCCGACCAAAAATAAATAAAACCTCAGCTGGAGGAGCCCACGATCTGCAGAGACCACGCACTCTGTGGTGCCAGCACACAACCAAGCAGGTAGGCTTTGCACCACCACCCAACTCCATCCCCAGCCCCACCGACTGCATGTTGATCAGAGAGGGGCCAAGCCAGAGAGGCCCATGATACTCGGAGACTACCCACCCTGTGGTGCCAGTGCACAACCCAGAAGCTAGGCCTTGCCACTAATACCCGACTCCATCCCCAGCCCGGCCAAGTGAGCGCTGACAAGAGAGGTGCCTCCCCTGAGATGCCCAAGATTCGAGGTGACCATGCACCAGAGGCACTAGTGGGCAACCGAGTAGACAATGAGGCAGCCATACCAAATTGGCAGCCCCAGTAGTATCCTAGCCAGACAATAGTGTCAAATGAGTGGACCATGAAATCTCCTGCCACAATGATTAACATCAAAGGAAAGATACCAGAAATATGAAAAATCAAGAAAGTACACCACCAAAGGGTAATAACTCTCAAGATCTAGATCCTATAGAACAAGAAGCCCTTGAAATGTCTGACAAGGAATTTCAAGTGATAATTCTAAGGAAACTAAATGAGATACAAGAAAACTCAGCTAGACAACATGATGAAATGAGGAAAAGTATACAGGACCTGAAAGAAGAAATGTACAAGGAAATCAATGCCCTGAAAAAGAATGTAGCAGAGCTTGCTGAGCTCAAGAATTCCGTAATAACTTCGTATAGCATACATTATACGAAGTTATACGATCTGGAATCCAAAAAACAATAATCACTACTGCAAATACACAAGTAAGAATAAAACCCCCTAGTAAATCACAAATGCAAATGAGAAAGATAAAAGAAATTAAATCTAACCACCTAAAAACAACCCTGCAAACATTGATGACCAATAATCAAAGGAGAAGAAAGGAACAAATGATACCTAAAACACCTAAACAAAAAGCTATAAAATGCCAGGAATAAAACAATACCTCTCAATAACAACCCTAAATGTAAATGGATTAAACTCCCCCCTCGAAAGAAACAGACTGACAGATTGGATCAAAAAGC
>NW_007740772.1:0-3589 GCF_000696425.1 Galeopterus variegatus | reverse complement strand
ACCTTGAAATGTCTGACAAAGAATTTCAAGTGGTAATTCTAAGGAAACTAAATGAGATACAAGAAAACTCAGCTAGACAACATGATGAAATGAGGAAAAGTATACAGGACCTGAAAGAAGAAATGTACAAGGAAATCAATGCCCTGAAAAAGAATGTAGCAGAGCTTGCCGAGCTGAAGAATTCATTCAATGAAAAAAAAACACAACAGAGAGTTTAACCAGCAGGCTTGCAGAAGCAGAAGAGAGAACTTCTGACCTTGAAGATGGGCTGTTTGAAATAACACAGGCAGACAAAAGAAAAAAGAATTAAAAACATTGAAGAAAATCTAAGAGAGGTATCAGACAACCTTAAGCACTCAAATATCCGAGTCATGCGTATTCCAGAAGGGGAAGAAAAAGGAGATTGCATTCAAAACATATTCAACAAAATAGTGGCAGAAAACTTCCCAGGTACAGGAAAAGACAAATATCTTCAGATTCAGGAAGCTCATAGATCCCCAAACGAATTCAACCCAGAAAGGTCTTCTCCAAGACTTGTTATAGTCAAATTGGCAAAACTCAAAGACAAAGAGAGAATCTTAAAAGCTGCAAGAGAGAAGCGTCAAATCACCTATAAGAGAGCCCTAATCAGACTAACATCAGACTATTCATCACAAACCCTAAAAGCCAGAAAGAAATGGGATGATATATTCGAAATACTAAAAGACAGAGATTTCCAGCCAAAAATACTCTACCCAAAAGGCTATCCTTCCAAAATGAAGGGCAAATAGTATATTTCTCAGACAAACAAAAACTGTGGGAGTTCACTACAATACGACTACACTTACAAGAAATTCTCAAGGGAGTACTGGGTTAGGTACCTAAAAAATAACTACCACTGCCATGAAAATTCAAGAAAAATCAAAACCCACTAGTAAAATAAAAATGGCAACAATGAAGAGAAAAAAAAATTATCTACAACCCAAGGAACAAACAAATACAGAAAAAAAACAGTAAATCAGAAAGAAAGGGAAAAAAGACACTTAAGACATCCAAACAAAAATCAATAGAATGCTAGGAGTAAATCAACACTTTTAAATAACAACTCTTAATGTAAAAGCATTAAATTCCCCAATCAAAAGGCACAGACTGGCTGACTGGATCAAAAAGGAGGACCCAACTATATGCTGCCTTCAAGAGACCCACTAAACTAAAAACCATAAAAAGAGATAATGAGGGCCACTACATAATGATAAAAGGATTCATCCATCAAGAAAACATAACAATCATACATATATACGCACCCAATGTCAAAGCAGCCAGATTTATAAAGGAAACTTGATTAGACCTAAAGACAGAGATGGACACTAATACCACAATAGCAGGGGACCTGAATACTCCACTATCAATATTGGACAGATCATGTCCAAAGGCAAAGAATCAGCAGAGAAACACAAGATCTACACAACACTCTAGACCAATTGGATTTGACAGATATCTACAGAACATTCCATCCAACAACCTCAGAATATTCATTCTTCTCATCAGCACATGGATCATTCTCCAGTATAGATCACATGTTAAGTGACAAATCAAGTCTCAACAAATTCAAAAAGATTGGAATTATCCCATGTTTTTTATCAGATCATAATGGATTAAAATTAGAAATCAATAACAAATGAAATTCTGGAAACTATATAAACACATGGAAATTAGACAGCATTCTACTTAATGACATATGGGTCCAAGAAGAAATCAAATGGGAAATCAAAAATTTCTTGAAACTAATGAAAACAATGATACATCATACCAAAACCTGTGGGATACTGCAAAAGCAGTACTAAGGGGGAAATTTATTGCATTAAATGTTACTTCAGAAGAATGGAAAGATGGCAAGTGAACAACCTAATACTTCACCTTAAAGAACTAGAAAAACAAGAACAATCCAAACCCAAAGTTAGCAAATGGAAAGAAATCATTAAGATCAGAGCAGAACTTAATAAAATTGAAACCTAAAAAACAATACAAAAGATCAATGGATCAAAAAGTTGGTTTTTTGAAAAGATAAATAAAATCAACAAACCATTAGCACGGCTAACAAAAAAAATAAGAGAGAAGACCAAAATAACAAAAATTAGAAATGAAAAAGGTGATATTACAACTGATACATCTGAAATACAAGGAATCATTCAAGATTACTATAAACAACTATAAGCTAACAAATTTGAAAATCTGGAGGAAATGGATAAATTTCTGGACACACACAAAGTATCAAAACTGAGCCAAGAAGATGTAGAAAATCTGAACAGAACAATAACAATAAAAGAGATTGAAGCTGTTATCAGAAGACTCCCGGAGGAGCAAGATGGCGACAGGTCTGGAGCAGGCGTGCCAGAGGACAGAGCGAGTCTGAGAAGTGTGCGCTGTGCTGCCAGAGTACTATTTGCATTTCCAAGAGCAACAAAAAACAAATAAATCACTGATCAACTAATCTACCCTGAAAAAAAGCAACTACACTCTCGAGGTTTTAGGGCCGATGCAAAAGAATATTCCTTAGAGCGCCCCAACCGCTCCGGGAGACCGAGCAGCCCAAGGCAACAAAGGCCAGGAAAGATGGCAGTGGCGACGCAGAGATGGAGAGGAAGGCGCAGGACCGGCCCAGCTCTGGGAGCTTTGTGAGTGACCCCCAGCCCAGCCCCGCTTAGGGGGCAAAGGCCCGCCTGGCCCCTGCTTACCACACCAGGCTAGGCGCCTTCATCAGCGCTGCCTCCATTTTCTCCGGTGGGGGAGGAGCCAGTCGGCTCAGATCGGGCAGGCCAGCCATCTTCGCTTGGCGTGGCTCCTCACTGAGCCGTGCCACTTGTGTGCCTCAGCGCAGGGCCCGCCGAGGCCTGTGGACTGGCCACCAGTCCCACTCCACCCGCGGATCTCTGGCGGGGCTAGGGGCATGGGGAACCCCCAGCCAGCGTCGGGAGGGCAGGGAAGAGGATCCCGGCCAGACNAGGAGTCTCAGAAAAAAAGACGCACCCTCCGGGAGGCCCCATTGTGTGCACACAGAGAGGGAAAACACCCAGATAGCGAGGCAGAGACTTACAGATCTCACACACCCTGTCAGGCCGGCAGGACAGGATCCAGCTGCCAGGGCCAGAACTCAAGGATCAGGGAGAACTCCCAAAGCTGACCAGAGAGAAAAATTCTTGGTAATGCCCAAGTCCCGAGGCAAACACACATATAGAACACTAAGGGCCATCTGAACAGTCACAGAATAGGCAAACCAAATTGACAAACACAGCCATACCTTAGTTAGCCAGAGGGTCAAACCTGTGCACAGTGAAACTCCCTGACAAAATGAGTAAACATCCAAAAAAAGATACCAGAAATGCAAAAAACCAAGAAAGTACACCACCAAAAGTTAATAAAGCTCAAACTCTAGATCCTATAGAACAAGAAGCCCTTGAAATGACAAGAAAGTTCACCCCCAAAAGTTAATAAAGCTCAAACTCCAGATCCTATAGAACAAGAAGCCCGTGAAATGAATGACCAGGAATTTCGAGTCATAATCCCAAAGAAACTGAATGAGATACAAGAAAACTCAGCTAGACAGCATGAA
>NW_007740771.1:27921-28506 GCF_000696425.1 Galeopterus variegatus | reverse complement strand
AGCCTTCATCTCACAAAAAAATGTTCCTAATAGTGGTGAAAAAAGTGAAAATTTCTCCACACGATTACAATCCTCAAAGATAAACCAGCATTCCCATCTCTTTCTCCCTTTTGCTTACTCTTTCTCTGTCCCTACCGGTGAGCCATTTATTTTTCCACACAAGTTTTAAAGAAATGTATTATTTTGGTTTCTAGTGTATTGTACAGANTACAGTATTACAGATATGAGGGATCTGGCTGCTTTATATAACATAGAAACAAGCCCAAGGTATCACCCCACTACAGATAACTAAGGGAATGTCACAGTGCAAACTGCACCCAAGAAGCCAATTGGGAAATAGACCCTTTGCCAAGCCCCTGGACGTACCCCTCAATCTGGTCCCTCTCCTGGAACTCCCTGGGCTTCCCCATGATGCAGCAATTCAGGTGTCAACATCTGGTACAGTACGGTTTCCCCATAACCCTGACCCAATACTATGGCCAGTATCTTAATCCATGCTTGTACCATACCAGGGGTTAAATATTTTGAATACCAAGTTGGTGGAGGGGTTTTTCAGCTCCCTTCCAGCATATCCCTATGGGCACC
>NW_007740771.1:25496-25974 GCF_000696425.1 Galeopterus variegatus | reverse complement strand
TTTCTTCATTTATCTTTTGAAGTTTCAGAGCCAGGAGGACTTTGACATACTGATTGTCAGGATTCAGTTCAATGGCTTGCCTCAGAGGGACAGTGGGGTCTTGAGATGGTGGCTGGTTATCCAGACGGTAGCACGCGATTGCCAATCCAGAGGTGAATTCTGGGTTCTCTCGGTTCCTTTCCAGAGCCTTCTGGAAACACACCTTTGCCTTTTCATTTTGCTCTTTTCCACATTTTAACCGTGTCCACCCTTCCTCACAATCCATCTCAGGACTCTCAATTCTATAGGGACTGGAAAATTTCTCGCAGACATGTTTCACTTTATCTACATAAATTTGAGCTTTTGAGAGTTGGCCCATGTGATAGTAGACCCAGGCATAGTTTCCCCAGGTGACCAGACTTCTGATTTCTGCTTGGCCAGTGTGCTCTTGCTGGATTAACTCTTCTGCTTGCCGTAAGCTTTCCAGGGCTTCTTCATT
>NW_007740771.1:21747-22637 GCF_000696425.1 Galeopterus variegatus | reverse complement strand
TTCCATTCCCTTCAGCGTGGTCCTCAAAATTAATAAATAAATAAGCAAAAACCAACCAAACCAGAAAAATCAGCAAACAAATGAACAAATACTCATACTTTTAATAACTTTGTAGATAAGTAGATCAAAAATCATTCGATGCTCTAAATTGTTTCTCTTTCGAAATTTCTGAAATGTTGCTTTTTCTCACTTAAATTTTTTTTCATGGCATCTACAAATCAGCTCTGTTATCAGGATCTGTACATTCCAAATATTATGGATTCTGACATATACAGCCAATGTATATCTGAAAAGCCATGAAATGTGGCCAGGATCACTTTCTAACTTTTTGTCTAGGTGGAAGATTAACTTCTCTCTTTCCCTCTTCCTCTTCTCTTTCACTTTTTATATGACTCCCATGCCCCCCACCTCCTGTTTTGATTGGACCAGAGCTTGGCACCCAAACTCAAGTGGAGGCTGGAAATGGAACTGAGCGGGGTTGAGGGAGCTGGAGTGAGTCTTCATTTGTTAGGAAGAGTGCTATGCATGCTGGGAGGCTGATGGTGGCTGTATTCTGTAGGACTCACCATATTCTAGAATACATGCTGCAGACAGCATGACCTAGATGCACATGGAGAAGACACATGGTCTGAGTCCCACAAACTCTCCATTGTCCTGTTCTAATCCTCCTGGGGTCACTACAGTCCTGCCCTTGGATCTTGTGAGGCACTCCAGAATCTTTAAATCAGTTCCTGCTCATCTATGTTACTTGGAACAAATGGAGACTTAACAACCCCAAGTAGAATAAACAAGAAATAGGAGGGAAAATTGGCAAGAGTTTCCGGGAAGTACCCTCCTTCCTTTTAAAGTCCCAGGTAGGTCTTGGTGAAGAACCAGTCTGTCTGAGCCTC
>NW_007740771.1:17180-20404 GCF_000696425.1 Galeopterus variegatus | reverse complement strand
TTCTGAGTATACCTTCCACAATATCTGCTGAAAAGAAATCTTTTGTTAATTGATAACTGTATTAAAAGCCCTTGATTTATTCCTTTCAAATAAGAAAAAAAAAGAGGGAACTGTTTACAAGAGCAATCCCTCAGGCCCATCTTTAAATGAAGCACCTTTAAATTAAACATCTCTCTCTGCCCCCTTCCTTCTCGGATCTCAGCTCTCAGCTCCCCTGTGAGCAGCTCTGGAGATGCCCGTAGGATATAGAAAAAAATGAGCATTGGTAAAACAGATTTACAGCCTACAAAGACGGAGGCATAGTAAGGCTTTGAACAAACACTAACACGACCTGGTCTTCCTTGGGAGCACTGCTTAGGATTTACATTCAAANCCAATTCATACTTCGGATAGGATTCTAGCAAATTAATAAAGTTTTGGGGTAAAAATATCTGCTACTTTATCAGCCTTAATGGAAATCTGAAATGAATGAGAATATTAAAAGTAAAATTCACCTTAGCAGGAAGTAGAATTGCTATTCTGAGTATACTTTCAACAATATCTGCTGAAAAGAAATCTTTTGTTAATTGATAACTGTACTAAAAGCCCTTGATTTAGTCCTTTCAAATAAGAAAAAAAAAAAAAAAAGAGGGAACGGTTTACAAGAGCAATCCCTCAGGCCCATCTTTAAATGATGCACCTTTAAATTAAACATCTCTCTCTGCCCCCTTCTCGGATCTCAGCTCTCAGCTCCCCTGTGAGCAGCTCTGGAGATGCCCATAGGATACGGAAACAAACGAGCATTGGTAAGACAGATTTACAGCCTACAGAGACGGAGGCATAGTAAGGCTATGAACAAACACTAACACGACCTGGTCTTCCTTGGGAGCACTGCTTAGGATTTACATTCGACGGTAAGATTATCATCACGTGTCAGCACACCACATCAGCACATTAGAGAAGGGAGAGTCTTTACCTCATGACTGCTGTGCAATGCTCAGCTGCTCTGGAGGGCTATATTTCAGGCTGCTGCACTCCTCCTCCGCCTCAGTAAATGCTAGAGACCTTAATATAAAGGCTGCATCTGGTTTCTTTTCCTCTTTTTCCTTCCTATGATAACAGTTTGTATTACCATAACTATCAGAGATAACAAGAAAAAATTAAAATTGTATATACTTTCCCAAATCTCAGATAGCATTATCTGTTCAAATGCAGACTATTTACTTTTGTTGAAGTAGACAATACTTTAGTTCTTTAATTATAAAGAGGGAGAATTGCTAAGACACTAAGAGAAAGAGACTTGTCAAATATTTTCTACGAGCATTTAATCCCTGTGGGCCAAAAGGCTCGTATTGTTTAGATGTTAGACATTTCTTTGACTGATCCAGTGTTCTTTCTGATGGAGATAAGTGGCTCACTTTGTCTTGAACCACTGGCTGGTCTTGCTTCACTGTAATTGGTGATGGATGATAGAGTGACTACAGCTCGAGCTGGGCATCCTCAGTGACAATCCCTTTCAGCCAAAGACCACCAGGAATTCACCAGTAGTTGAGCACGATGGGTCCATCCCTCATTGCAGTGAAAGAGAACATACGCCATGGGGAACTGTGGGGTGTCTCAATAAGAGGCTTATGGAAAGGATTTATCAGATTTGAGCTTGTGCTAGGTGATTATGGGGAGGGTTTCAGAAGCAGGGCTTTGCTTGGGATTGGATGCTGCCAGGAAGCAGGAATGATTCTATGATTGCAAATCTTGAATTGTATCTGGAAAGGGGGAAGACTAGATGGAGACTAAAGGTATAATTTGTAAAGAAGCAGCAGTCACTCATAGTAGCCAAGCTAAGGGGCTGTTTGGTTATTTTGGGACCCAGTTGGACAATATTCATATTTTTGTCTGTGCTCAGACATGATTACAGAGTGGCCTTGTATTTTGTCTTGATCCATCCTGATCACAGGATGGTACTGTGTGGTGTTGATGTTCTGCAAAATTGTTTGTGTGCCACAGAACAGCAGGCCAACTCCCAGATGTCACGACTGCTCTTCACTTTCGTGTCAGGGAACTACTGTATTACCATTGCAGCAGACAGAGGGGTGTCCTGACCTTTCTAAGGCCAAAGATGACAGACTCTGATGTTAGTCTATCTGGATTTGAAACCAGGCTCCATTTATATGCTCTCATACTCTCTATTTTAGTTTCTTCTATTGTGAATTGGAAATAACACTACTACCAGTTCATAGTGGTATTGGGGGGATTAAATGAGTGAATACATGAAATGTCCTTTGAATTATGCCTTGCACCTAAGTAAATGTCAGTTTTTATTATGATTATTTTAATAATTATTTTATTTTTTGGTTTTTTCAAGGACAAAGTATTTTATTACTCACAGCAATAGCAGCACCCAGAGTATCAGCATTTTTTAACACTGGCTCCTGAGCTCAGTTTCCCACAGGATAACACAGAGTGGTCCAGGTGACTTCAGTGCATGCAGTGAATTACATTACAGGAGAGGAATGCTGAGCTTAGGGAAGGTGAATCTTTCATAACAGATAGTAAGCATGCCTGTCCTTTGCTTTGGAGGGAGAAAGTATCTTTCTCTTCCAGGCTGCAAGCAACCTGCCCTTTACTCTGGAAGGAGACACTATCTTGGTTGGTTGTAATGCAACATCCTTAAAAAGATAGTCTGGAACAATCAGTGCCTCTATGCACCAGATATGCAGAAATATAACAGACACATAGACAATTGTGTCTGAAAAATATCCACTTCTCGTTTTTAACCATCTTGGCTGCTGGAGAATTTTCTCATGAGTAGGCCAATCCATGAACCACTCTGATTAATCCAACTGACAGAGGCTTGGACGAAATCTGTTCAATTTGTCTCATACATGATCACTTAAGGCTACTATCAACAACAGTCCAAGAAGCAGGATGACGTCAATCTTCAGAATTGACTTCAACCGTGTTCCTCAGGGGCCTACACCCAAATAAGATAAAGAAATCCTACAAGCTATCAGGGTCTACCTCAGAAAGCCAAGTGGCTTTCTCCTGAAGTTTCTGTATTGACCTTTCCACTCGACCCAAGGAACGGTAATATGTATTAGCAATAGTACAGACTATGCCTTGGCTGACAAGAAAAAGGTCTAGGACAATTTTGTCATCCATAACAACTATTGTTGTCAGTGAACCAAGGATGACCTTAATGCTTTCTGGGACCAAGATGGTGTCATTGGTTACTTAAGCTAAAAAGT
>NW_007740771.1:13301-16728 GCF_000696425.1 Galeopterus variegatus | reverse complement strand
GAGCCCTGTATACCCTAAGCACAGAGCCTGGCAGCCTCTCTTGGGCAGCAGGCATCCATCCTATCCCTAGCAGGGATAAACCTGTGCAGGGGGAGAAGAGATGTTGGAAGGGGGATCACTTTCTCTCAGCTCTTATATCAGATGGGGGGCTCCTAGCAGGCTGATTCAGTTTTCAGGTACAGATATTTTCTTCAAGGCACTAGCCCTAACCCAACTCCGAAAGAAAGGGAAAGAAACATAAGCAAACACTGAAATGAGCAATAGAAGATCTGCTTACACTGATACCAGTATGATTCCAGAATTTTCATGGACAGAATTATTGCTTTGTAAGAGAGTATCAGAGAAACAGAGGAAGAATTTATGACATGGTCACTATGAATTTGGCAGCTGTCCTGGTTCTGTGGGGATCTGGCTCAGCTGATTAGGTATGCAGAATCTTGCCCAGTGTGTCCTTGGCATAAAGAGACACATGAATCACATAGACAGAGTAGCAGTAAGGAGAAGAAACAGGCATCACAGCATATAAGAGAGAGAGAGTGTGTGTGTGTGTGTGTTCAGGTGTGTGCTTACAAATAGAAAATAGGCAATGGAAACTAGAAAGTGGAACTCATTTCTAATGGGCAGATTCCTACTTATAGAAATGAAACTTAAACTCTGCATTATGGGTCTACAAACAGGATTCTAGGACCAGTTCTGTGTTTGATTGACTAACAAGATGAACTTGATTTCACTTAAACTCTCAGTTGCCTCACGAGTTATATAAAAAGGTAGGCCCTAAACAGTAGTTTGCAACTCTAGCTGCAAAATAGAAAGTTCCCTGGGAATCTTAAAAAAATACTGATTCTTGAGCCAATCTCCTGTCGAATAAATTAGAATCTCTGGAAGTGAGGCCCAGGCATCAGTATGAGGAGTAGTTTTTCTAAAAAGAAACCCCAAAGTGATTTTTGTATATGGTTTAAAACCACTGAGCTAGATCTTTGCTATTCAGAGTATGGTCTGTGGACCAGCATAATCATCAATTGATATTTAGAAATGCAGAATCTCAGGCCATTCCACAGACCTACTGAATTAGAATCTGCTTTTTAACATGTCCAGGTGATTCATTTGTACATTAAAGTTGGAGAGATACTTTCCCAGATAATCCTTGTTTGCCTTTCAGGCCTAAATGCTATGGATCATAGATACATTTTCCCTTTCAGGTCTAAATGCTATGGGTCATAGACTCATTCCCAGTAACTATGCATCTTTCTATGAGGCTGTCATTCAGAATCTTCATTGTTCTCTGTCTTGGTTTTCCCATGTGCATCTTAATAATCCACACACTTCCATAAAGGAATGTAGATCAAATGGTATTGATCTCTACAGACAGTGTCTGATGTTTTTCTCTGAGACCACTCATGTTTGCAAACATGTGCCAGTCACGTCCACAGAGAAAATACTCAGCTACCAGGAACTTCTCTTCTCTGAAAGGCCCGGAAATTTTCACTGTTCTGAAAGGCCCAGTAATTTCCTTGACAGCTATCTTTGGCCCACCATGATTTACTTTCCTAGCTGACTCCTATGTATTCCAGTTCTAACTGCATTTTCATGGTCTCATTTTTACATTTCAAGCATTCATTCACCTGAAATTTTCTATGTCAATCTTAGAGAACATTTACACAATTGAACTAGGCTCAAGATAACATGCAGATCTATAATATCTATGGGAAAAGTCCTCAGGTTTCTTGGGGACAAATTGTTTTTAGATTTGTCTGAAATATCCTGAGACTTTGAGAGTCCATATCTATAAGGGAATGAGAAGAGGGGAAGGTATTTTCTAGTTGTAATTGAAATTTAGGATCCTACATTGGGCCGAGAAAACAAGTTGCAATACTTATATCCTTCCCTTGGATCCGGGGAGCCCATAGATGTTTAAGGAAGGAGTGATCCAAACACATTGTTGGCACACCCAAGACTGCCTTTGTGGCAGTGAGTTCCATATCCATTTCCAAAATCAGAAGACTTTGCGTGATCGTTAGTATCATGCCCTGTTCTCTGTTGAGACTCTCCTCAAGTGACTTGCCACCTAGCAGGAGAGAGATTCATAAGCTCTTAATCTGATTTCAACAAAAGCAGTACCCAGTGATTGCTTTGTAAACACAGAAGAAGGGATATTTACCTCTTTCTGAGGTTCATAAAAAATTTCTTAGACTAACTCTTGTTCTTTAACCTGAAATGTTGGCAGAATCGTAGTCCTGTTTGTTCCTCTACTCAGAGAATACTCCCAGGACTGTCTACTCTAAGAGCAGGCCTAGCCCAGGAGGGGCTCTGTGTCCACTCCTGCAGTGTGCAATAGTGGTGGCTGCACACCCTGGGGGAGGGCTCAGGCCCAGGACCACCAAACAGTTCTTATATTTCAAGTCATTGTAATTCTGCAAAAGCCAATGAGAGGGAATGTGTGACTGTGAAATTGCCAGCTGACTACCAAATTGGTACTCTGGAAACAGGAAATTTTATGCGATAGGGGCCCCAGTATGTGCTATGCATCTTTACTGTCTTATCAAGAATGAGTTTGTTTTATGTGTCTTGTCAGATGCATCTGTGCAGGTCGTCAATTATTGACTGCCCTGTAGGTGAGATCTAGCCCCTGACTTTTCCAGGGACCACCTGAGCTGAGATTAGTCTCAGAGAGCCAGAGGTATGGAGCTTGATTATACCCTTTTACTGTGTATGAGTTGGCTGATCAGGTACCTGTGCTGGTGCATATATATGTTTAAAGAGCCTCTACACCTACCACTATAAAATGTTGTAGAGCAGCACCATACTCTCCCAGCATATGCATTTCTTCAAACATGTTGGAAGCTTCAAGAAATTCCCTTGAGCTACAATGGTTGCTTTGGACATAGAAAACACTTGTGTCGAGTTCCTAAATCAGTGCTTAGCAGGTAAGATTAGGTGCTACATTTAGTCTCTCCTTTAGCAAATATCCTTAGTCCCAGTTCATCCAGAATCTGCCTTAGGCATCCTTGGTGGTGCCCCCCCAGAGGGCCTCACCAGCCCTTCTAGAATTGGGCAATTAAGGGCAAAATTGCTGTAGTTGCAATATATGTCCTTTAGATAAACAGATCCATGACACACAGGATAAAGCAGCCTTCAGGAGGAAAAAAAACAGCTGACCAAGTGTGTATAAGTTTATTAGTATGAAAAAACAATGGAAAGTGGACAAGGAAATGTATTCTCGCTGAACAGGTTCCTACTTGAACCAGATTCCAGGATAAGTTCTGTAACTGACCTACTAACCGGGTGATGTTAATAAGACCATTGATCTACATGAGCCTCAGTTCTTCAAGGGTTAAATAAGAGGCTTTGTCTAGACTGATGATTCTCAATCCAATGATTCTCAGTTTGTTTTATCAAATAAAGTTTTAATTCACCTGGAAGCATCTGT
>NW_007740771.1:9972-12377 GCF_000696425.1 Galeopterus variegatus | reverse complement strand
GAATCTTTCAGACTTCTCCCAAACACATGTGACTTCAGGAGGAGTTTTCCACCAAAGGGAGTTCAGAGGGTTGCAACTGCAGTCTAGCATCCTAAATTAGATGGGCTAAAAAGAACACGGCTCAGCACACATGGTATTCTCATAAGGCTGAGCTCTTATCAGCTCAGAGTCTGGTGCCAGCTGGTCTAGGAGAATCTGTGAGCAAAATTTATTCTTCTCATATAACTTATTTTTCCCCATTTTCCTGCATTTTGGAAGCCCAAAACTCCTTTGTGTGTGTGTGTGTGTAGTGTCACTTCTAAGAAATATGGCTCTTTGTTAATACTAAGAGAGAGTTCCAAGCCATTGGCATGAGAGAGAGACTTTTGAACTGAGCCTCTCCGGCCTGATGGTTAAAGCATGCATTAAAATTAAAAATTCTTCTTTTCTCTTGTTAGAAATCTCTTTTGTTAGAGAGGTGTCCCAGCTAAGAATTTATGAGGGTTAAGAATAGAAATTATTTGTGTTTTTCTCTCCTTCAGAAGGATGCTGTTCATTAGCCAAAAAGTGGGACTTTAGACGACAGTGCAATGTGCCACTCAACTATTTTGTGATCTTTTCTGTCACACCTTCTTGAAGACACTAATGAGGAAAGATTTGTATGATGGTACATTTAGATATGTTAACATTTAATATTTCTAAAGACAGGCCTCAGGCCAGCATCCAGGTGCAGGGTCTCTCCTAGGACATCAGAGCTTCACTCTCTTCCCTCTTTCAATCTGTGAACGAGCTCAAGGAGATTTAAACTCTCCTCATCAGATCTATTCTGATGAACTCGCCTGTTAACCAACTTCTCTAAAGCCCTGAGAATTTTTTGTCTAGCATTTGACTGTGGTTCTATGTCTAGTGCTTTTAAATAGTAGGTAATTGCATCATTTTCAGATTGCTTGTGATGTTCCAGAAAGTAGCCGTAACGATAATGGACCTCCTGCAATAGGCTCTTATTACCATCATGCAGGGTGAGTGCTTTCTGGTACGTGTCCTCAACCTTTTGCTGTTCACCTTGCTCTGTATACATGTTGGCTAAATCCATATAAGCCATTGCAAATGTAGGCTTCTTCTGTATAGCCAGTTCAAAATGAAATATGGCTAATCTCATCATTCTGTCTGCATTTTCTTCAACCTCTCTGCTACGCGGCACCATTGCAGCTCCCTTTATTTCGATCATATATTGTCTGTAGCAACACCCTATCTGGTGATGCAGGAAGACGGAGTCGGGTGTTGCCTTCAAGGCCATTTTTAAGAGCTGAAGAGCTTTATCCAGAGAGCCTTTTTTTCGGTAAAACTTTCCTGCATATCGAAAGACATAATTCTGTGAGGACTTGTTGGTCAGAGCTTCTTCAACGTGCTTTTCTCCTTCAGCTTCTTGTCCTACTTCCTGAAGCTTCAGCGCAAGGAGAACCTTAATATATGCATCTTCTGGACTTAGCCTGACGGCCTGCCTTAGGGGGTGCAAAGAAGTCCCCTCCGTGCCTTTTATTGCTTCATTAAAGCCATCCAGGCGATAGTTGGCAATTGCATATCCAGTGTTTAATTCAGCGTTTTCAGGGTCTGCTTCCAGAGCTTTTTCAAAGCAGGCCTTGGCCCGTTCGTAATACTGTCCTCCACACTTCAGCAAGGCCCATCCTTCCTCACAGTCCATCTCAGGACACTCCATTCTATAGCGAAAAGGACTTGCCAACTTCTTGCAAGTGCTCTCCACCTTATTCAGGTAAGTCTGGGCTTCTGCCAGTCTTCCCAGGTGGTAGCACACCCAGGCATAGTTGCNATATCTACAAGGGAATGAGAAGAAGGGAAGATATTTTCTAGTTGTAATTGAAATTTAGGATCTTAAATTGGGCCGAAAAACCAAGTTGCAGTACTTATATCTTTCCCATGGATCTGGGGAGCCCATAGATGTTTAAGGAAGTGGTGATCCAAACACATTTTTGGCACACCCAAGGCTGCCTTTGTTGCAGTGAGTTCCATATCCATTTCCTAAATCAGAAGACTTTGCGTGATTGTTAGTAGCATGCCCTGTTCTCTGTTGAGACTCTCCTCAAGTGACTTGCCACCTAGCAGGAGAGACAGATTCATAAGCACTTAGTCTGATTTCAACAAAAGCAGTACCCAGCGATTGCTTTGCAAAGACAGAGGAAGGGATATTTACCTCTTTCTGAGGTTCAAACTTCTTGGACTAACTCTTGTTCTTTAACCTGAAATGTTGGCAGAATCATAGTCCTGTTAGTTCCTCTACTCAGAGAATACTCCCAGGACTGTCTACTCTGAGAGCAGGCCTAGCCTAGGAGGGGCTCTGTGACCACTCCTGCAGTGTGCAATAGTGCTGGCTGCACACCCTAGAGGAAAGGTTCAGGCCCAGGACCACC
>NW_007740771.1:5584-7064 GCF_000696425.1 Galeopterus variegatus | reverse complement strand
AAGGAAACTAAGAAAACAATACCATTTTCAATAGCATCAAAAAGAATAAAATATTTAGGAAGAAATCTAACCAAAGAGGCAAAATACTTGTACATGAAATAGTACAAAACATTGCTGAAAGAAATTAAAGAAGACACAAATCAATGGAAAGACATCCTGTGTTCATGGTTTGAAAGACTTAATATTGTTAAGATGTCAGTACTACCCAAGGTTATCTATACATTTAATTCAATCCTTATCAAAATTAGTTTTTTGTAGAACTAAAAAAAATTCATCCTAAAGTTCACGTAGAATCTAAGGATTCCCAAATAGCTGAAACATCTTGGAAAAGAAGAACAAAGTTGGATGTCTCACATGTCTTTATTCCAAAACTTTGATGAAGCTACAGTAATCAAAACACTGTGGTACTCGCACAAAGACAGACACAGAGACCACTGGAATGGAATAGAAAAGCCCAGAAATGGGCCGGCCCGGTGGCCACTGGAGAGTGCGCCACTTGGGAGTGTGGTGGCGCTCCCGCTGAGGGTTCAGATCCCATGTTGTGACCGGTTCCCGCTCACTGGCTGAGCGCGGTGCAGGCGCAACACCGAGGGTTGCGATCCCATTGCCAGTCAGTAAAAAAGACAAAAAAAGGAAAAAAAAAAAAAAAAAAAAAAGCCCAGAAAAAAACCCTCACACATATGGTTGTATGAGTCAGCTCAGGCTGCCATAAAATACCATAGACTTAAGCAACAGAAATTTATTTTCTCCCATTTCTGGAAGATAGAGGTCCCAGATTAAGGTGATGGCCAATTTGATTCCTGGTGAGGACCCTCTCCCTGGCTTGCAGGTGGCCACCTTCTTGCTGCATCCTTATATGGCCTTTCCTTGACCTATTGTGGCTGGCTTATTTCACTTAGTGTAATGTCTTCAAAGTTTATCCATGTTGTAGCATGTGTCAGAATGTCCTTTCTTTTTAAGGCTGAATAATATGCATATGTACACACACACACACACACACACACACACTCTTATAATATCTTATACAACTATAGTATAATATCAAAATTGGGAAATATATATCACATTTTCATTTTGTTTATTTATACATTTTTGGCCACTTAAGTTGCTTCTATCTTTTGGCTATTATGAATAATGCTGATATGAACATAGGTATATAAGTATCTGTTTGAGACATGGAAAGATCTCTGGTGTCTCTTGTTATTCTTACAAGGACACCAGCCCGATAGGCTCCACCTATTAAGGCTCCACCCATTAAGGTTCCACCCTTATGACGTCACTTGGCCTTTATCACCTTCTTTGAGGCCCTCTCTCCAAATACAATCATGTTGGGAGTTAAGGCTTCGACATATGAATTTGGGGTCAGGGAGACATAATTTAGTTCATAACAATGGTGAAATGATTTTTGACAAGAGTGCCAAGACTATTTAATGGAGAAAGGACAGTCTTTTCAACAAATGGTGTGAGGAAACTGGATATC
>NW_007740771.1:1407-4584 GCF_000696425.1 Galeopterus variegatus | reverse complement strand
ATGATTTTTGACAAGAGTGCCAAGACTATTTAATGGAGAAAGGACAGTCTTTTCAACAAATAGTGTAAAGGAACTGGATACCCAGATGCACAAAGATGAAGTTAGAGCATTACCTTACACCGTACACAATCATTAACACAAAATGGATCAAAGGCCTAAATGTAAGACCTAAAACGATAAATATTGAGAAGAAAACATAAGAGAAAATCTTTATGACATTGGATTTGGCAATGATTTCTTGCATATGATACCAAAATCACAGGCAACATCTGTAAAAATAGAGAAGTTGGACCTGAACAAAATTAAAAACTTTGGGGCATCAAAGGAGATCATCAACAGAATGATAAGACAACTCAACTGTAAAAAGACAGAAGTTGGACCTCAACAAAATTAAAAACTTTTGTGCGTCAAAGGACATTATCAACAGAATGATAAGACAACTCAGAGAATGAGAGAAAATATTTGCAAATCATGTATCCGATAAGGGATTAATATCCAGAATATATAAAGAATTCCTACAACTCAGCAAGAAAAAACCAAATATCTGATTTAAAAATGGGCCAAGGACATGAATAGATACACAAATGGCCACTAAGCACATCAAAAGATACTTAACATCACTAATCATTAGTGGAATACAATTCGAGACTACAATGTTATGCCACTTCATGCCCATTAGGATGGCTATTAAAAAAAAATGACAGAAAATACGTGTTGGCGAGGATGTGGAGGAATTGGAATCCTTGTGCACTGTGGGTGTGAATGTAAAATGGGANGGAGATGGGAATCAGGTGTTAGTGTTTAGTGGGTACAGACTTTCTATTTGAGAAAATGAAATAGTTGTGGAGGTATGTGGTGATGATCGTTACACAATAAAGTGAGTGTTCTGAATGTGATAGGACTGCACACATAAACATGGTTAAAATGATAAATTTATGTTATGCATACTTTACCTTAATAAAACATTTTAAAACTTATTTATGGGAAAGGCGCTCTAAATAAGGTGAATAGAAAAATAAAAAGAATGTGGGAAATATGTGTCATCGAGATGGAGATGGTTCTGATTCTATAATTTTTGCAGATGAGTAATAGTTCAACAGAACAACAGAAATCTATATGAACAGGTAATTTGTGGAAGAGCAAATATAAATAGCCAGTAAATATGGAAAAAGATGCTCTAAGTCCCGAGCCACTAGGGAAATGCAAATTAAAGAAACAGTGTTTTATAACTTTATTCCACTCAGACTGGCAAATGTGTAAATGGATGAGGATACAAATTCTGCAACCATGAATTGTTATGACCTTTATGAAGATCAAACTGATAATAGTCATTAAAGTACACGTTTTATTCAACAAAGTAATTCCACTTCTTAGAATCTATGGGGGATCTTCAAAAATTTCATAGAAAAAGTTGTGTTATCTTTTAATTTTATTTTTCCATAAGCTTTTTGAAGTACTTTTGTATTTCCCAGATTAAAACCACCAGTACTTAAGGATGTAAGTTCAAGAATGTTCATTACAACATTGTATTCATTAGCAACCAAATGGAAATATCAATAGGGAATGTTTAAATAAATTATGGCATATCTACACCACAGAATACTATGCAGCTAGTGGACTGCATGAATTAGATCAAAACCAGTAAGAGTTTGTAGGACTTTCATAATATATACTTAATTGAGAAAAGGGAGCTGCAGAGACACATCCAGAACATTATTTTTTATTGTGTAAAGACCCAAGCCCTTATGTCTATGTTTGTTTATGAAACACAAGTATTGAGAAATGTATGTAAGCACCTTATAGCTCAACAACAAAAAGACAAGCAACCGAGTTTAAAAAATGGGCAAATAACTTGAGTATACATTTCTCCAAAGAAGAAGAGTCACAGAGGACCAACAAACACATAAAAATAAGTTCAACATCATTAGTGGTCAGAGAATGCAAATCAAACCTTGATGAGGTACCATTTCTCTCCCACTAAGTCGGCTATAACAACAATTATAAAAAGGAAAAGAACAAGTGAACAAGTGTCGGCAAGGGTATGGAGAAATTGGAATCCTAATACATTGCTGGTGGGAATGTAAAATGGTGCAACTGCTGTGGAAAACAGTTTGGAGGTCCCTTTGCAAGTTAAATGTAAAACTACCATATGACCCACTGCTGGGTATATATTTCTGGGTGTACTGCACAGCTGGTTAGATACTGAAAATAATTTAAAACAGCTGTTGAAACTAAAACTTGCACACAGATGTTCATAGTAGCACTATTCACAATAGCCAAAAGGTGGAAAGAACTCCAATTTTCATCAAATGATGAAGGACAAACAACATGTAGTGTATTCATAAGATAGCATATTATTCAGCCATGAAACTTGTGCAGTTCTGATACATGCTACAACATGGATTCTCCTTGAAAGCATTATGCTAAATGAAAGAATCCAGACACAAAGCCACGCTCACAGTTCTCTCTCTCTCTCTCTGTCTCTCTGTCTCTCTCTCTCTTGTTTTTGTTTTTCCTAATTTGGTCTTAAGATCTCTCTCATGAAAGTGGCTACAAACTCTAGCTCTGCTCTCGTGGGGCTCCAGGGGAGGTGATCATGGATATTTACATTGTGCCTTCCATAGGATAATTCTTTATTTTGGTGGATGGCTAATGCCTAAGGGTCTGTCTGACCCATTACCAGGTATGTCTCTCTCAGGAAACGTATTTATACTGGTGAATGCCCTTGTGGCTCTTGTCTGACCTGTGTTTACTTTATTCCGAACAAGAGAGCCACTTTCTAGGAGAGCCCTGACCTGGAAAGAAGTTAGATTTGGGTGTGTATTGGTCAGATGAGACACAGAGAAAGCAACTGAAAGCACACATGAAATAACACAGGGAGTGTATTACTTATTGACACCAAAGAGAAGAGGGCAACAGCCCTTCCAGGGCCAATGGGAAAGAGAAAGCTGTTGGGGAAACACATGCTGATGGAGTTTGGATCTGTTGTCCCCTCCAAAACTCATGTGGAAATTTGATCCCTATGTGGCAGTGCTGGAAACTGATTGAGTCATGGGGGCGGATCCCTCATGAATGGATTAATGCTCTCCCTGGGGGAGGGGGGTGTTGGGGGCCTAAAGCCCCACACCCCTTCTTGTGAGACCGCTCCTACGTGACAATCTGCTCAGATGGCCGTGC
>NW_007740771.1:0-407 GCF_000696425.1 Galeopterus variegatus | reverse complement strand
GTCTCTTGTCCCATCCAATTCCCACTCCCCCCTCCAGGGTCCTCATTGAATATCCTGTGGGTTGCGACATTTTTGTCACCCAAACGTGGGGCCTGGATATGGGGGACACCATGAGGAAGACGGTGCATCGGAGGGTCGACCACTGAAAATGAAAGAGTAAAACCTTCGTCCGCCGCTGGAACCTGCCGCGTCAGGATAAGGTGAGTAAGCGCGCCCGATAATGGGACAAGAATTAAGAATTAAGAATCAAGAATTAAGAATTAAGTTGTCATGATGTGTACATAAGACAGTTACAAAAGCTTTAAAGACACGAGGAGTAAAGGTTAAAACAAGTGATCTATTAAGGTTTTTTGATTTCGTGAAGAATCTTTGTCCTTGGTTCCCAGAAGAAGGGACTACTAATTATA
>NW_007740770.1:28104-28512 GCF_000696425.1 Galeopterus variegatus | reverse complement strand
ATAGCCAAAGCAATGCTGAGCAAAAAAAATACAGCTGGAGGCATAACACTACCTGACTTTATACTACAAAGCCATAATAATCAAAACAGTGTGGTACTGGCATAAAAACATACACACTGATCAATGGAAAAGAATAGAGAATCCCGAACTCAACTCACACACTTACTGCCATCTTATCTTTGACAAAGGCATCAAGCCTATTCGCTGGGGTAGGGACTGCCTCTTCAGCAAGTGGTGCTGGGATAACTGGATATCCATATGCAGGAGAATGAAACTAGATCCATACCTCTCACCATATACTAAAATCACCTTAAAATGGATGTAGGATTTAAATATACACCCTGTAACAATAAAACTTATTAAAGAAAACATATGAGAAACACTTCAGCAAATAGGACTGGACACAGA
>NW_007740770.1:24661-25989 GCF_000696425.1 Galeopterus variegatus | reverse complement strand
TAGTCACTTTGCAAGAAACTATATAAAACAAAATCAGCCATGTTTCATACCTTTAAGAAGCTCATAGTCTTAGCTACTCTAAGATACTTTACAAGTTTTCAAAAGGGGGTGGTGAGTGATTTAATATCAATACAAGAATAAATCTAGAAGGATTGACAAAAGTAGGTGTCTTTGAGAATTCAACCAAGTTGCTGTTGCTTGCTGAGGACTTACATGGGTTAATGAGAATAAAGTTATGTGAAACTAAACTATTTTCCTCCTTCCTTCTCCTCATCTCCCTCTTTAGCCTTCTCTTTCTCTTATTTCTTTTTTTAAAGAAAAGATATAAACCAAATATACTTCTCTGGGTTGAGGTAGTGGATGTGATTAAGGGATTAGGAAGGGATACACAGGGATCGTCCACTGTATTAACAGTGCTGTATAACTTGAGTAATGGATACAGGATGTTTGTCGTATTTTTATATACTTTCTATATTTTTCAAATACTGTATAATTTAAAAATTGCGGAGATCATAATAAGAACAAAAAAATCTGTAATTAACTTTCTTGACATGTTTAAAAGAAGATGACTGTGGTCTCATTTTTTCTGCAGGTATAAATGAGTGACATTCTTGATGCTAGAGATATATTGGAATATCTAAGTAAGGAGGAATGTTTAAAAATAATAAATAGATTAGTATACACACTGTTCCTCTGTGTGTTAAGTAAGGCTAGAAGTCTGTTTTATTTTTAATAGAAGCTTTCTAATGGTATTGTAATCTTTGGCTTCATTTAGAAAACAGGATCTTCCTGGGGGAAAAATATGATTAATATTACTTAATGGTAATTAAAATGGTAGCTGATAACTTCTACAAATGGCAGGAACCAAGCCAAATGTAAAGATACTTTTAGAACACTGTCCTGAGTAAGACTAATGCATTAAGATTTATGTATGAGTTAATGTTACAGCTTCTTATGAGAATTACTAAACCTATGCATGCCTCCTCAGTCAAGGTGAAAGCTTTGAGAGTGGAACACTGCCCAAACAACAACATCCAGGAATTATTTTATAAAAGAAGTCAGAGTATATCACATTATGTGTCCAAAAAATTATGCTAAAAATTATTAAAACAAAGATAATACTTCTTTTGGACAAAGGATTTGCTGAGGATCTTGGTGAAAATTCTCATGTTTAACTTCTCTGTCATTCATTAATTCACTGAACATTTTTTGATTTATCAAGCTTTAAGTATCCGTTATGTGCTAGATATACAAAGACAACAAAAAATAATCTGTACCTTCGTAGTCTAATGAATGATATAGATCTCTATGTAAATAATTATAATAAA
>NW_007740770.1:3659-24499 GCF_000696425.1 Galeopterus variegatus | reverse complement strand
TAATCTGTACCTTCGTAGTCTAATGAATGATATAGATCTCTATGTAAATAATTATAATAAACGGGAAAATGCTAATAATCTGTACCTTCGTAGTCTAATGAATGATATAGATCTCTATGTAAATAATTATAATAAATGGGAAAATGCTATAGTTAGTACACACACAAGTGAGGCAGTATTAAGTCACAATAGAGAAAGTGCCTATCTCTGCTTCAGAGCTTGGATGGTCTTCTGAAAGTTGTATTTGAATCCTGAAGGGTGATTAGGAGTTTGCTGGGTGGAGAAGAGCATTAAGCATAGGGGTGATTTAAAGACACAAAGGCAAGAGATTGCTTGATGCATTTACAAAACTATTGCTAATTGAACTTGGCTAGAAGACAGAGGGACTATGAAAGGGTGAAACAAGAAATGAAGCCAGGAATCAGGTTTGTAAAGGAACTTGTCTCAACAAACTTCTTAAGGTATTATACATTAATTAAAATAAAGGAATGATATGATGAAAAATTGCATTTTAGAAAGATCATACTTGAGTAGCTATGATGAGGATACTATTAAAATTGTTTTTAGAAATTATAAAATTTTAAAGTAAGAAAACGAGGATGGAAGAATATTCATTTTCCAGGTAAATTAAGGTAAGTAGAAATATGGCAGTCACTAATTGTTGTAGGGACTGAGAAAGAGGAACACATCCAATATTATTTCCATATTTCTGATATGAGCTACTGGATCAGATAATATTTACCATAACAAAAACTAATGAAAACTTGAGGAGAAACATTTGAGTGGGAAAATGAAAATATTCTGAGCAATTCTGAATTACCTTTCAACATTACCATTCCTAAATTAACTTGGGTGAAATTTTCTTCCAGAGTAGTTTCTTTAATGGCAATAATCACTATCTACAAATTTCTTTGTTTTTGTTATAGTGACATTACAGTCATGTGTCACTTAACAATGGCAATATGTTCTGAGAAATGCATCGTTAGGTGATTTTGTCATTGTACAAACACTATAAAGTGTACTTACACAAACCTAAACAATATAGCCTTCTACACACCTACACTATATGATATCGCCTGTAGCTTCTAGGCTACCAATCTGTAAAGCACGTTAATGTACTAAATACTGTAGCAACTGTAACATAATGGTGTTTGTGTTGCTAAACATAGAGAAGATAATGCTTTGCACTACAAACATTAAGACTGCTTCATTGTCACTAGGTGATGGGAATTTTTCAGCTTCATTATAATCTTATGGGACTACCATCATATATGCAGTCCATTGTTGACTGAAATGTCTGTATTTCATTCAGAAAAGTCATATAATTAAAAGTCTATTAAAGAAACTTGTATTAAATAAATAAATGTATTATCACACAATATAATAAGAGAGCCAAGTGCAGTCATGTTTCAATTGAGAATTGCTGGTAATACACAAAAGAAGGCATGGAACATTCTACAGAATGGGCAGTAATGTTAGGCCACCCAAAAAAGTCTCAATAAATTTTAGAAGATTTGAAATTATACAAAGTATCTTCTTAGACCACAATGGATTGAAGCTAAAAATCAACAAAACAGGTAAAGTGGAAAATTCACAATATGTGGAAATTAAACAGTCCACTCTTAAATAACCAGTGGGTTAAAGAAGAAATCATAAATGTTGTGAGGATATACCTCAAGATGAATGAAAATGAAAACGCAACATATGAGAATTTATGGGATGCAGTGAAAACAGTGCTCAGAGGGAAATTTATACCTTTAAATGCTTACATTAAAAAGGAAGAAGCATCTCAAATCAATTACCTAATATTACATTTTATGAACTAGAAAAAGAAGAGAAAACAAACCCAAAGCTAGCAAATGGATCTGTGTAGTAGAGTTTTTATATAATATTAAGGTTAACTTGGTATCAACTCAAACTAGATTGTTATAGATTTAGGATGTTAAATATATTTCCCATGATAACAACAAAGAAAATATCTAAAAGAAATGTACAAAGGGAAATGAGAAGTGAATCAAAAAGATTCCCTATACAAAAGAAAAAAAAACAACATAGCTAACCACAACAGAAAGCAGTAATGGATTAGAGTAGAAATAAATGAACTAGAGAATAGAAAAACAATGGAGAGAATCGGGGGAAAAAGAAGTTGGTTCCTTTAAAAGATCAACAAAAATGGAAAATCTGTTAGCTAGGTTGACTTTGGAAAAAACAAAGACTATGCAAAAACTAAATCAGCAATGAAAGTGAGAATCATCATGTCAAAGGGATACCTGCACTCCCATGTTTATCACAGTATTACAATAGCCAAGATATGGAACCAACCTAAATGTCCATCAACAGATGGCTGGATAAAGAAAATGTGGTATATATACACAATTGAATACTATGCAACCATAAAAAAGAATGAAATTCTGTCGTTCGCAGCAATGTGGATGAACTTATAGAAAAATACGTTAAGTTAAAAAAAAAAAAAGAAAGAAAAGAAAATTATGTTAAGTGAAATAAGCCAGGCACAAAATAATACCACATATCCTCACTCATATGTGGGAGCTAAGAAATAAAGAAGAACAGAAAGAGAGAGAGGGAAGGAAAAAAGAAAGGATGGAGGGAGGGAGAAAGGATGGAAGAAAAGAAAACAAAATACTATGTTGAACTTTCAAAAGGAGAAAACAAAACTGTAGTTACTAGAGGTAGGGGAGGGGAGTTAGTGAAGAAAACAAAATACTATGTTGAACTTTCAAAAGGAGAAAACAAAACTGTAGTTACTAGAGGCAGGGGAGGGGAGTTAGAAATTGATTAAGGGTCATAAAGAATGATCATGTTTGTAATGATGAATATACTAATTACCCTAATTTGATCATCACATATTGTCCACAGTTACTGATATTCAACTCTGTACCTCACAGATATATCTAATCACGTTTCTATAAGAAAAAAAAAAAAGAAAGAAAAGTGGGAATATTACTACTGTCCTTACAGAAATAAAAATGATTATAAGGGAATACTATGAACAATTGTATGCCAACAAATTAGATAGCCTAGATGAAGGGGCAAATTCTTAGAAACAAATGAATTATCTAAACTAACCCAAGAAGAAACAGAAAATTTCAACAGGCCTTTAACAAGTGAAGAGATTGATCAGTAATTAAAAACCTTCCAACAAAGTAAAGTATAGGGTCAGCTGGCTTTACTGGTGAATTAAATCAAACATTTAAAGAATTTAACACCAAACTTTCTTAAACTCTTCCAAAACATAAAAGAGGAGGGAACACTTCCTTAACTCATTCTGTGAGGCCAGCTGTAGTTTACTTACGAAAGCCAGAGTCCTATTTTACTCTAGTAAATAGTGACAGTGGTAGTAATAGTAGCAATTCTACTATTAGTATATTTAGCATTTACTGTGTGCCAAGCATTTTGTCAGTTTGAACATGTATTTTCTCATTTAATTCAGAGAAGGACAGTGTAGTGTAACAGAACATGAAATTTGGAGTGAGCCATTTTTTATCTAGGCCAAGTACAGTAACTATGGAATACTGATAGCATATCAAACATAAAGGTATTTGATCTCTGTGTTTAATGATGTCATGAAAATAGAAATGTCATTTTCAGTATCAGTTCAAATGTCAAAACTAATAGTTGGTAAACTTACCATTATTTTGATTGTAGTCAGGGAGTAAAAAAAGGGATGGGTTGAAGTTAGTTTATTTTTGAAAAGTGTTTTAAAATTAACTAAGTTGCTTATGACCCAGTTAGTTGTTTCCTTTAGTTTTTTTCTAGATTGTTTTTGTTTATTGAATTTTTTCCCTGGTGTTTATATCAGCTTTCATCTCCTCCTTTTTGTGTTTAGTGTAAATGGAAGTTCTCAAAGTTTCCTCTGTATTTAGCCACTTGATCATATACTTATGCTATTATTTCATTAGCATAAAATTTATATTTATTCGTCCACTTTAATACAAGTGGGAATGTGTTAAATCGTATACTTTTACCCACCTTTTTAACAGTCAAAACCATTGTCTTTGGTTTGAAGTTGATGTAGGAATATGGAATCCTCCCCTCCCCCTCCCCTCTTAGGATTGGATTCCAAGAAAAGGCAGTGTTTGAAGTACTGTTAGCATTAATCAAGAGAAAAATGAATTATTTGTTGAAGTAAAATTGAAGTTTACCATAGCACCTTTATTTTTATTTTTTTCCAGAAGTCAATCATTTTTACCTAGCATCTTTGAATCATTGTTTTACTAACAAATTGAAACTATTTCTGTAATCTGCTGTTCCATTTATGTAACAGTTGTTGCAGAGTGCTTTTATTATAACTAATCTATTATACAATGATAGGTATTTTTAGAAACTTTTTATTTTGAAATAATTTCAAACTTTATGAATTATAGTCACAGCACTTTTAGTAGTCTTTTTGCTCTGTCTTCATTGATATCCCAATAATCTCAACTTCTAACTGAGTAACTTTAACAATTGGCAATGAAAACTTTTTAAATGCCATTTTTACACCTCTTACAAAAAGTTATGTAATTTTTCATTTTAGTAAGCAGTAGTGCTGCTCTTTTACTAGTTATCTTACTATGGTCTTGTTTGAAGTGAATTAAATTAAAATTCATTAGTGTTTTTACCATTCAATCATGGCACTTTAGGTCTAGGAAATAATTCTCAAATCAAGATCTAAACACTAGTTCTTTTAGTAAGAATAAATGGTAATAAATATTAAAGGATTTAAATGTAGAGTTTTTCAATAAAAATAATTTGGTTGGATTTAGCTTGTTTTTATTTTTTTAATGGAAACCAGAATTACATTTATTAATTTACATTTGGGAAAAGAGATATTCTAAAGGATTCAGAGTACTTAAGTGCCTTGTGTATGATAATACCTTTTCTGATATTGAGATATTTATAAACTCAAATCAGTAGTCAGAAGGTTTCTTTGTAAACACTGCATTAGAGCAAAGGCAGGTAGGTTATCTTGGAGCTTAAGAGCCTAGAACACCTATGTCTCATGATTTAATATTTTTCAGTAGCCACATTTTAAAAAGTAAAAAGAATGAGATGAATTTAACTTAAATATTATATTTCATTTAACCCAATATATCCAGAATGTTATTTTAACATATAATCAATATTTTTAAATTATTCTTTTTTCATACTAAGTATTCAAAATCGGGTATATATTTTACATTTATGTGTTTGTACATCTTAATTAACTCCTTCACTTACTAGTTCCTTCAGTTACTTAAGAAAAATTACTGATTCTATGTCTCTGTTTCCACCTTTTAACAATAGAGACAGTTGCAAGAATTAAATCAGATAATATACTAGTTTATGACATGCCTGGCACATGATATTATATAAATTTTCCTCACGTTCTAAACAATATTTCAAACAGGTGAACATGACATGTAATGGCATTACTGTCTCAAGGCAAAAAAACATATCGTAGTGATTAATTATTTGTACTCCCCAAATTTTCTTCTCTTTCTTTTGGACAGTTCTGAGCACACACAATCTCTCTGACTGCCTGTTTAAATTGTTTTTAAAAAGAAGCAAAATCAGTATTGGTTCTTATATTGTGACAAAAGTACCACACTAATGCAATAGGAATATGTGAACTCTCTACTTCCTGCTCAATTTTTGTGTAAGCCTAAAACTACTCTAAAAAGTAAAGTCTATTAATTTTTTTTAAACACTATGTCTACTGTCAGTTCCTGATGCATGTCAGTTGTGATAGAATCCAGCAGTAAAAGTGGCAGTTTCAATGTTATTAAAACTATCAATAGAAGAAGTTTAGTAATGGATAAAAATCTAACTTCTGTTTCCTCTTTCAGTGGTCATCTATATCTACTTCTTTTAAGCTAATTAAGTGGAAAACTTAAGCACAAAATGGTTGTTTTTCCTCCATGGTTATTGGGGTGGACATTGGGCAGTTATTGGTGGCACTCTGCTAGTGGCAGAAATCTTCCATATTTTTTATATACTATTACCGGTTTTGAGAATATTTTCTTCTCCTAATTTCAGGTTGGGTGGGACTATATCAGCATACAAGATAGTACCAGACGAAATAGAAGAAATCAAGGTATAGTATGGCATTTTCACATCTACGAAGAAAGTATCATGGTGGGGAGGTGGAGAAAGAATCACTTTTTCTTTATATTATTGAATCTTTGGGTATGTTAGGACATCATTTAATTCCCAGTTATCATATATGAGTTAAAAATATATATGCATTAGATAATCACCATCAGATTTTATCTACCACTTGCAATGCATTCCTGAGACGAATATTAGCAGAATCAAAAAGGAATCCTTTTCTGTGCAATTCACTGAAAATCTGCATAAGAAAGCACTGTGTGTAAGCGTTAGTATACATAATGGATTATCTTTATATCTTGCTACAATTTCTATTCCCTATAAGCCTTCACCAATTATAAATAATATCAGTCTTTTAGTAAATATTTCCAGGTTTCCTTTGAAAACACAATATGCCAATTTCAATGAAAATTCTACATTACAATAAATGAAAAATTGACTATACTCTTAAAAAATTAGAGCATTACTGTATTCTTCTATCTCTAACATTTTGCTACGTCCTATGGAATATTAATCTTCTAGCATAACATATTATCCTTGTTCAAAAGAAGTTTACCATCTAATGAGAACTGAACTTACTATCTCTTTTAAAAATAAAATTTAACGATTGGTTCAATTGGTTAACAGTAATCAAGGATAAACAATAATGGTTAAGTTGTTAACAGTGACATCTGAAATCCTCAAGAAATCATTAAGCTTGATATGATTAAACTTTTCAATATCAGGTTCACTAAATTCTACTCTTAGTAATTAATCCTTTAATTTATTTTCATTACTTTTAAATCACTTTAGCCATTGATTCTAATTATATGATATACTATTAGCTTCAATAAAGAATTTCTAGAGACTCTTTCCAATTTGATGTAAATTTATAAAATATTTTAGCTGGGAGGAACATTAGGTCTAGTCCAGATCCCTCATTTTCCAGATGAGGAAATAGAAATGAATAAAGATGAATTTGGAATTGTGTGAAGTTCAGTAATTACTTCCAAAAATGTAATCAAGTGTTACTAAAGGGTCAAAAAAGCATGAGCATATTACTTCTTGAAATACATTTTATAATGACTCAAAAAAAAGTAGAACTTTAGAAACTTTAAGCAACCAATAAATATATATATAATTAGGTAACATTTATATAAAGGATTTAGAGTTGAAATCTATCTATCTTAAAGGTGCTCTTTCTTATAATTTCTTTTAATAATTAAAATATGTGTTAAGTGATAAAGGTAAACAAAGAGTTCTATGGAAATGCATAAGAAGGATAACTGGCCATTTCAAAAGGGTAATCAGCAAAGTCTTTGCAAGAGGTAAATTCAGCAAATTGGAGTTCTGTACAGAGGCAGAGGCACTTGTGAAAGCATAAATATGAGATACTATGACACCAGATCATAGGGCATAAAGTAAAGATATGTGAGATATATGGCTGGAGGTGGGTCTTTAAGAAGTATGGATTTTATCCTGAAAACTACGGGATGCCATTAGGTGGTTTTAAGAAAGAAAGTAACATACTCAGTTTGGTAATTTTTAGAAGCTTTTCTATAAGAGAAAAATTATTTCAGTAGAGAAGAGGAATTTCTGACTAAAAAGAAGGAGACCAGATTACAGGAATGTAGGCATAAAATGATTGAACCTGAACTAAAGCAGTGGCAGTGAGGCTGAAGAAAAAATTGGATTCAAAAAATATTTTTTTTCAGAAAATAGAATCAACACTACTTGATGATTTATTGGAGGTTTAGGGGAGAATGGAAAGGTTGACTCAGGTTTCCAGCTTGGGAGATTGATTGTGTAGATGGTGTTACTGTTAACTTAAAGAGGATATACTGGAGAAGGAATACATTTGAAAGGGAAGAGGGTAAGATTTGAACTTACTGAATTTGAGGTCCCTCTCAAATAACCATAGTCATTGGATAAATCAGCCTGGAATTCAGATCAATCTAGTGATTGATATTGGGATTTGTCATCATACAAAAGTTAATTGAGGCCATGCTGGTGAATATAATCTCATAGAAAAGGTATATAGGTTATAACAACAGACTGAAGATTTAGCCCTGGGGAAGGCCCACCCAAACCAGAGGATTAATATATTTTTTAATTAGCTTAATTGATTAGCAGAAATGTTTCTATTTTTTAATAGTGACTTCTCTGTAAAGGAGTACTATTTTCATGTGTTTTTTTTTTAAATTCTAGAATTCTGAGAGTTATTCTTCAGGAGATTCCTTGAAAAAAAGCATGATTCATGAATGATAGCATGATTTTTCCGTTAATTACTGGTATTTTATCTAAAATAGCTGCAGAGAGTTTGAGGCCTGGGGAATAAAAGATATGGAATTGATCTTGCTTTCAAAAGTATTGGAAGAAAAACTTATAATTTGACAGCACTATTCGCATTTTCAGCTAAAAATCATATATAATCTTTTTTGTTTTGGTTGGAGGAAATGTGAAAACATCTGGATGTAATGTTCATTTTAGTTGGGTAGTATCTGAGTAATCTTGAATTATCTAAACAGCACAATTGAGTTTAAATTTGATATACTATCTGTAATATACCAAGTATAAATATGCATGTGTATTTTTATTATTAAAATTATATGATTGATGAAACATAATTCAAATTTCATCAGATGTGTTCATCTTTCACAATGTTTCTAGAACGAGAAATCATTATTTAGTTTTTACATAGTTTGAATTAAGCATACATTTATTGATTACAATAAATCACCCCAAAACAGTAAGTCGATGCTTGGCTAAAGGCTAAGGGATAAAGAATGAATACATTCCTGGCCCATTCATGATCTTCTCTTCCACCCTAGATGAAACCAATATCCTGAGTTGTTATCATTATCAGTTCCTTGCTCTTTGTTAATTTTACCACCTACATACACGTCACTAAATATTATAATTTATTTGTGCTTTCTCTTCTCTGAGCTTTATATTAACAGAATCATACTATACCTTGCTTTTTTGATCAACACTTTGTGAAATTCATCCACATATTTTCTGTAGCTAGTTGTTTTTGTCTTATTGCTGTAGAATACTCTGCTGTACCACAAATTATTGACATGTCCTAGTATTGATGAACATTTAGCTTGTTTCCATTTGGGGCAATTATGAAAAATAATGCTATAAACATTCTTATAAAAGCACCCTGATAACACATATGTAAGAGTTTCTCTGAGGTATATGCTGAGGAATGGAATTCTTGGGTTTTAAGGAATGTATATTTTCAACTTTCATAGATGAAGTCAAACTGTTTTCTAAAGAAATTATGCCAATTTGCACTACCACTTTGGATGTATTTATTTTAAATAGGCATATTTAAATATTTATCCTTTAATCTATCTGCAATTTATATTGGTATAAATTTATTTTATTTATATGTGGGATGCCTAAACTTATGTAATATTTTTCAAACTTATCTTTATTTTTTCAGCCCAATTTAATGAAAAACCCATCTTTTCCTTACTGGTTTGAGTTGCCTCATTTATCGTATACTAAATTTTCCTATGCCTAGACACACATACACATGGATGTTTGTCTTTTCTTGAACTTTTGTTCCATTGATCTATTTATCTATTCCTTTGCCAGCATATACTGTTTTGGTTATAGTGCTTTTTAAGCATAGTAGGAAAGATCCTGTGTTATTTTTCTTTTTTATTCGTTGACTCATGTGTTAATTACTCTAGACAATCATACAATAAATTTGTCAGATTTCAAAAGTAATCCTACTGGGGACACTTCCAGTTCCAGCCAAGATGGAGTAGCCTCATTCCTTTCCTATCCTTCCTCTTAGAACTAAGAATCCTTGCACATTACAAACTAAATATAGAAAGACTCCAGAAAGTGGAAAGAAGAAGGCAGACAGCCAAGAACCTCAGAACTTGAAGAATGACATGGCAGTGAGTTACCTGGGTTTCCTTATTAGCTCCCATTTATTCTAGACAGGGTGCTGAAGAAGGCTTCAACCTGGAACCACCAATGGGCACAGACAAAAAATGCTCCTACAAAAGCCTTTTCGTCTAGCCAAAGGATGAGAACAAAGGTCACCTAACAGAATAGAAAGGCTTTTTGGCAGTGCTCACCCTAATCCAGCGAAACACCAATGGAAAAACTATTCAGTTCCCCCAGTTTCACTGGAACCAAGCAGGAAGCTGATCTTCCACCTTACCCCAAAGAAGCAGGTGGCAGAATTCTGAATCTCTCACCTGGTGATGTTAGCAGGGCTGAGCTGGGAGCTATTCTTCCATCTGTCAGTTGGCAGAGCAGGCGTTACTTTGATTTCCCAGCCAGGATATTATAGATGGGACTGAGAGGGAATTGATCTCTCATCAGCAGACCAGCAGAAATAGGCTGTGTGCTGTGATTTTCCCCAGCAGATTAGTTCATTGGGGTCCAGTGATGAGCTGAGCCTTCATCCCCACCCAGCAGCAATGAGACTAAACAAGACAATGCAAGGTGGCGCTAGTCACCACTGTTTCATGTTCTCTTTCCCATGTCAGTAAGGACTAACAGACAGGTGAGCCTCCACCTCCAGCTGCATCAACAAAACTGAACAAGGCAAGGCCAGTTGGTACTCCACTTGAGTCAGCCATCTACTCTCCCCCATCCTTGGTGTCAGTATCCACTTCTACTTTGTATCAACAGTAAAACAAAGTGATGCTCCACTTTCACCAGAAAGGTTCTCATCAGGGCCAAGAGGGGAACCTAACTTCTACCCTACTCTCTTCAATGAAGCAGGTATGAATCAGTGCTTCATTTTTGCTAGGTTGGTGTCAGAGGGACCTGGTAGGAAGCTAAACTTACATATCCATATGGCCCTCATGCTGCATCACAACATGGGGGACATCTGCTAAAAAAGAAGGTTAAATAGTCTTATAAAATGCAAAATGTCCTGGGTACAATAAAAATCACTCATCATACCAGGAACAAGGATAAACAACTTGAATGAGAAAAAACAATGAACAGGCACCAACACAAAAATGAATCAGATGTCAAAAGTATCTGACAAGGGTTTTAAAAAGTATCTGACAAGGGGTCATCAAAAAGCTCATGGAAAGATTATTATCTTTTAATTCCATTTTTCCACTAACTTCTTGAAGTACCATTGTATCATAAAAATACTTCAGCAAGCAATTATGAATTCTCATAAAACAAATGAAAAAAGTAGAAAATCTTACCACTGTCAGCCACGAATTTTATATTCAATGAAATTATCCTCAGGGATGAATAGGAAGTGAGGTTATATTCAAACAAAAGAAAGTTGAAAGAATGTGTCACTAGGAAACCTGGAAGAATAGCTAAGTAAGTCCTTTACATGGAAAGGAAATAACAGAAAAAGGCTTGAAACTTTAGAAAGGGAAGAACAGCAGACTGGGTCAGTATAGTAGACTATATTTTCTCATGATTTTAAAAAATCACATTTGAATGTTGATACAAAAATTTTAACTATATGGTGGTGGTACTCTGTATGTAGAATAAATACTTAACACAATCATATTTAAAATGTGGAAGAATAATGGTGCCTAAATGGAAGTAAGGTTTCTACATTTTACTTGAAATGGTAAAATGTCAACACCAGTAGACTGTGGTAAGTTACATCTGTGTATGAGAGTACTTCAAAAAGTTCATGGAAAAAATAGAATTAAAAGACAATATGATTGTTTCCATGAATTTTCTGTGGTACCCTTGTATTGTAATACCCAGAGCAACCACTAAGAAAAATAATATACTCAAAAGCAGTTCAAATAATATATAAAACATTGTATTCAAAACACTATAAGGAAATATGGAATCCTAAAAAGTATTTAAGTGATACACAATAAGGCAAGCAGATAAAAACAGGAACAGGAAACAGAGGACAGAAACAGAAAGTAAATAATGAAATGGAAGATGTAAGCCCTAAGATATCAATAATTACCTTAAATATAAATAATCTAAATATGCCAATTAAAAGACAGATTTTGACACAGTGGATTTTTAATATGATCCAATAGATGCCATTCTCAAGAAATTTATTTCAAAAGCCATCACATAGGTAGGGTAAATGAAAAAGGAAGGAAAAAGATATACTGTGCAAACATTAATTTAAAAAACAAAGCAGAAGTGACTATATTAGTATCAGGCCAAATAAACCTCAGAACAAAAAAATTATTTGAGACAGAAGGGACATTTTATAACATAATAGGCTCAATCCAACAGGAAAACATAGCAGTCTTAAAGGTGTATGTACCAAAAATTGATATATATAGAATACTCTACCTAAAATTAAATAATACATATTTTTTTCAAGCATGTGAAACATTTACCATGAAAGACCATATACTGGGCCATAAAACAAACCATAACAAATATTTAAAAATTGAAATTATGCAGAGTATGTTCTCTGACCAAAATGGAACCAAACTAGAGATGAATAACAGGAAGATAACAGAAAATGTGTGGAAATTAAAAGACACTCATATGTAATCTATAAATCAAAGATGGCATCTCAAAGGAAATTTTAAAAATTCATGCATACAACCAAATAAAAATGAAAATACAACACATCAAAAAAATTTGGAAAGCAACTAAAGCAGGGCTGAGAGGAAAATTTATAATACGAAGTGCTTACCTTAGAGAACAGGAAAGTTTTGAAATCAATAATCTAAGTTTCTTTCTCAAGAAACTAAAAAAAAAAGAGCAAAATATACTCAAAGCAAGTGGAAGAAAGGAAATAATGAATTAAGCATTGGAAACAATGAAATTGAAAAGCAGGAGAACAATAGAGAAAAATCAATGAAATAAAAAGCTGGCTATTAAAACTTGATAGATTGATGAACGTCAGGAATGAAACAAGTAATATCACTACAGATCTTCTGTCCACTAAAAGCATAATTAGAGAATACTATGAAAAATATTATATAATTATGAATCGGACAACTTAGAAAATATGGACAAATTCCTCAAAAACCATAAACTTCCAAAACTGGCCAAGATGAAATAGACAATCTACATAGTCCTACAGGCATTAAAGAAATTAAATTCATAATGAAAAAGCTCCTGAAAAAGAAATCCTCAGGCCCAAGTGATTTCGCTGGAGAAGTCTACCAAACATTAAAAGAAGAATCATCATCAATTTTATTCAATCTTTTCCAGTAAATAGAAGAGGAAACACTTCCCACCTAATTTTATGAGGCTAGTATGGCCCTGGTACCAAAACCATAGAAAGACAGTACAGAGAAAACTGCAGACCACTGTCTCTTAACTTAAAATCTTCCACGAAATATTACCAGTCAAATTCAACAATGTGTAAAAAGAATTATACACTGTGACCAGTTGGGATTTATCTGGTGTATGAAAAACTAGTTCAACATTGGAAAAACAATAAATGCAATCTGTCATATCAAGAAGCTAATGAAAAATCAAATGATTATATATCATTGGATACAGAAAAAGCATGTGACAAAACCCAAAACCCATTCATGATAAGAACTCCCAGTAAACTATGAATAAAGGGGTCCTTTCTCAACTTGATAAAGAGCATTTACAAAAACCTGTAGCTAACATCATACTTATTGGTGAAAGAATGGATGTTTTTCCCCCTAAGATCAGGAACAAAGCAAGGAAGTCCTCTCTCACTACTTTTATTCAACCTAATGCTAGAAATTCTGAGGAGCACAATAAGGGAAGAAAAAGTATTAAAAACCACATTGACTGAGAAGTATGAAATAAAACTGTCCCTATTATGGATCACTTCATTGTCTATGTAGAAAAAAATGACTAATAAGAATAAGTCAGGGCCGACCCCATGGAGCACTCAGGAGAGTGCGGTGCTGGGAGCGCAGCGGCACTCCTGCTGTGGGTTTGGATCCTTATGTAGAAAAAAATGACTAATAAGAATAAGTCAGGGCCGACCCCATGGAGCACTCAGGAGAATGCGGCGCTGGGAGCGCAGCGGCACTCCCGCTGTGGGTTTGGATCCGGTATAGGAATGGCTGGTGCGCTAACTGGTTGAGCGCGGTGCGGGTGACACCACACCAAGGGTTGTGATCCCCTTACCGGTCACAAAAAAGCCAAAAAAAAAGAAAAAAAAGAATAAGTCAGTTTGGCTAGTTTGTGGCATTAAGATCAACACATACACACACAAAAAATTAATTGAACTTCCATATGCTAACAATAAACATTTGTTAACTGAATTTTTGAATAATGCTATTTACAGTTGCTCCAAAGAAAATGAAATACCTAGATGTGCACTTAAGAATACGCATAGGTAGCTATACCTAATGATAAGGTTAACTGTGTATCTACAGTAATCAAAACAGTGTAGTATTGGCAGAGTGATAGACATTTAGATCAGTGGAGCAGAATAGACAACACATAAATAGACTCATACAGATATGTTCAATTGATTTTTAATAAAACTGAAAAAGCACCTCAATAGCATTTTCAACAAATGGTGCTGGAGTGATTGGGCATCAATAGGACAAAAAAAAAATTTAAACCTAAACCTCATACCTTATACAAATATTAATTCAAAATGGATAATAGACTTAAATGTAAAACTGTAAAACAGAAGAAAAAAAGAAGAAGAAAGAAAAATCTTCAGGACCTAAGGCTACGTAAAGAGTTCGTAGACTCAACACCAAAAACACACCCCATAAAATGGAAATTTTATGAATTGGACCTCATCAACATTTTAAAATTTTGCACCACAAAAGAACCTGTGAGAGAATGAAAGGACAAGCAGCATAGTGGGAGAAATTATTTGCAAACCATATACCTGATGATATGAGTTTAGTGTTTCCCCTAAAGTTTCATGTATTAAACTTAATATTAACACATCCCCAGTGTGATAGTGTTAAGAGAGTGGGAAATCCTATTATGGTGATTGAAAGGTCGGGACTTGAGGAGATGATAAGATTGTGAAGATTGATTGATTCATGGAATAATGGGTATGGTTCTAATGGCTTTAAAAGGACAGCAAGTGAGGAGATTACTCTCTCTTGCTCATGCCATTTGCCACATGACACCCTGCATTGCTGTGAAGAGTCATTTCCCACCAACAAAGCCCTCACCAGATGCACACCCTGGACTATGGACTTCCCAGCTCTGAACTGTAAGAAATAGGTTTTATTTCTTTATTTATTATAGTTTCAGGCATTCCATTAAGAGCAACAGAAATAGACATACCTGACAAGGGACTTCTATTCAGAATATATAAAGAACTCTCAAACTCAGCAGTAACAAAATGGACTTCCCAGCTCTGAACTGTAAGAAATAGGTTTTATTTCTTTATTTATTATAGTTTCAGGTATTCCATTAAGAGCAACAGAAATAGACATACCTGACAAGGGACTTCTATTCAGAATATATAAAGAACTCTCAAACTCAGCAGTAACAAAATAGTTAATTAGAAAATGGGCAAAAGACATGAAGAGACATCACTGAAAAAGTTATACAGAAGATAAGCACATGAAAAGTTCTTCAAAATCCTTACTCATTATGGAAATACAAATCCAAACCACAATGAGATTTCATATTACATCCTTATCAGAATGGCTAAAATTAAAAACAGTGATAACACGACATGCTGGAGAGGATGTGGAGAAACTGGACACTCCTACATTACTGGTGTGAAATAAAATGGTACAGCCACTCTGAAAAAGAGAATGGCAGTTCCTTACAAAGCTGACCATGCACTGACCCAACAATTGCACTGTTTAGCAGTTATCCCAGAGAATTGAAAACTTACGTTCATGCATAAACTTATATATAAATTTTCAGTGGGGCTTTATTTATAACAACCAAACCCAGAAAACTACCCAAATGTCCTTCAATGGGTGAATAACTAAACAAACTGCCATTTGTTTATCCATACCATGGAATACCATTGAGCAATCAAAAAGATAAAAGAACAAACTACTGGTGGATCTCAAGGACATGCTGAATGAAAAAACTCTACCTCAGAAAGTTGTATACTGTGTTATTGCATTTATACGACATTCTTGAAATTGCAAAATTCTAGACAGAGAATAAACTAATGGTATCAGAGGTTTAGGAAGGGGAAATAGGAAAGAAAGCTGCTGTGTATTTAAAAGGGTAGCACAAGGGATATTTGTGATGGAACCTTATCTTGACTAGTGGTGGTCACTCAAATCTATATATGTAATAAAATTGCATAGAAGTAAATACACACAGATGAATGCATGTAAAATTGGTGTAACCTAATTTGGTTAGAGCACAGCCTTATAACACAAAAGTCATAGGTTCAGATCCCCATACCAGCCAGCCACAAGAAAGAAAAGGAAAGAAGGAAGAAAGGAAGGAGGGAAGAAGAGAGAGAGAGGGAGGAGAGAGAAAGAAAGAAAAGATTGGTGAATTGCATCATAGTCTGTTCTTGGTTGTGTTATTGTGTGATAGTTATACAAGTTGTTACCACTGAAGAAAACCGGTTGAAGGGTATATGGTTTTTCTGTCTTATTTCTTACAACTGCATGAGACTTTATAATTATCTCAAAATAAAAAAAAATTTTAAATGCTCATACTAAAATTTAGATGAAAATTCATTAAGTTTCCATTTATTTTGGAAAGCAAAGATGTTTTTGCAATACTGAGTGTTTAACTCATATAGAAGCTAAATTCCTGATGAGTGTGGCTGAAAGGTCAGGACTCTCTTTCTCCACCTACCTCCCATTTATAGGATGGAAGCTCTGGCCCAGATGCAGGACTGTTAGAAAACTGGGACCTTGGGGCCGGCCCGGTGGGGCACTGGATAGTGCGCCGCTTGGGAAGCTCGGCGGCGCTCCTGCCCGAGGGTTCGGATCCCACATACGGACCGGTTCCCGCTCACTGGCTGAGCGAGACGCGGGAGCAACGCCGAGGGTTGCGATCCCGTTGCTGGTCCCCGGTCCGGTACGGGGGCAACACTGAGGGTTGTGATCCATAGCCAGACACGGAAAAAGACAAAAGACAAGGTCCCCGGTCCGGTACGGGGGCAACACTGAGGGTTGCGATCCATAGCCGGACACGGAAAAAGACAAAAGACAAAAAAAAAAAAAAAGAAAACTGGGACCTTGATTGCCGTTTACACAACTTTCTCATAGGACACAACATCCACATCAGGAGAGTTGAGCCAAGAAAACCAAAGGCTATTTTCCCTCTGCAACACTTAGAACACTATCTCAGAGATTTTGTCCAGAGAGAGATGTAGTCCATAAGAACATTTTACTCCAAAGATCTTCCCAAAAGAACAGGCCTTATTTGAAACAGATTGTGGAGATTTTGGTAATAGGTAAGCTTTTTAAGAGGAGGCTAATATTTACTCTATAGATCAAGAAGCTAAGCCAGCTAGTTAGCCTTAAAGAGCCTGGGAAAGAGAGGACAAAAAAAGAGTCCTCCTGGGGTCAGAACAAACCTCAAAGCTTGAGGTTCCTGCTTGAATTTAATTGGATCAAACTGTGGAACAATTTATGTCCCAGGACAGTCTTTAAAACAATAATGAAATCAGCTGAAAAAATTAGTGGAGTCTGAAAACTCCGTATGATAGAAAAATGTCAGCTAGCTTTGTTATGGAACAGACTTGACAGAGAAGCAGTCAGCACTCAGAGGGTTGGAGAGGAAGGTATTTTATTATGCGGGTGGGCCCAGATGAGCTAGTGCTCCAAGACCTGAGCTGAACAGAAGGACCTGGCAACAAGTTCCCAACCAGATGGGCCTCACTACAAGGTCCCACACAGATGGACCTCACTACAAGGTCCTTAAACCAGACAGGCCCTCAGGGAAACCCTTTCAGGAGGTGATCAAGCTCTGCTTCCACCCAGAGGTGAGCCTGCACTGAACTGATGAGAGGGGCCCTACCTGTCCGGCAGGTGGCAGGGGTCTGGCTGGTCCTTCCCTCCGTTGAGTCTAGTTGGACAGGTGCTCCCTAGGATCACCCTGCCCAGACCGGTGGCTCAAGGGGCCAGTCTGAATCACTTTCCGGCCAATGCACCAGAAAATGTTACAGAATGGACTCAACAGAGAAGTAGTCAGCACTCAGAGGGTTGGAGAGTTAGGCATTTTTATTAGCCAGCAGGTGCAGATGAGCTAGAACTCCAAGACCTGAGCCCTGAGCTTAGTTTTTATGGGGTTTATATAGGTGGACTCTTCCAGGTTTTTAAAGTTTCATTTTCTCAGCATTCATGTGGCTAGTGCAGTAGGTAATACGATAAAGCAAGCATGGTTATGGAAGCAAGAGTGTGAGCAGTTGATTAACAGTGAGGCTGATACGATAAGCAGGTACTATTTCGAAGGAAAAATAGGCTATTGAAAGAATTTAAAATTTTTCCAACAGCTTAACAGAGAGGTTGAGGAAAGAAAAGATATAAATAGAGCCCTGCTAAAACAAAGATATTCATCCCCCCAGGTTACTATGTGTGTATGTGTGATATCAGAGGCTTCACACTGGGTGGAGGTAGACTTTATTAAAATAGCCTAGGCAATTTAGTAAACAAATAAACAAGCAAACAATAACAACATAGTCCTGGAGAGGGGAAGGGGAATCGGTAGTCAGAGTTGCTACAATATATTACATAACATGTCCAGTTTTCAACAAAAATTGTTGTTTCACTTCTCACTGTGTAACAGAGATGCGAGAAAGGATTACTTACTCAAAGCAACATGAATACAATGAGAAGCCTGAAGGAACTGCACCTCAGCAATTCCTCTGTTAGAAGGAGAAAACTGAGTACAGACCCGATTCAAAGTTAGCTTCTGTTTTTTATTGTAAAGACAAGGAAATTTCACAAGAAAAATCAGTTGATTTGGGCAGGCCCCGTGGCTCACTTGGGAGAGGCAGTGCTGATAGTGTGAGGGCCACAGGTTCGGATCCAATATAGGGATGGCCGGTGCACTCATTGGTTGAGCGTGGTGCGGACGACACCGAGCCAAGGGTTGTGATCCCCTTAGCAGTCACAAAAAAAAAAAAAAAAAGGAAAAATCAGTGGATTCAATCATTTCAAAAGGACACAAGACATGGGCTATGTGACAAAAGTTATCTATGGCTAAGTATAGTTTAAACAATGGAAACTAGGAACATCATTTAAATTAACAACATGACATTCCAAAGTAAAAGCTAAGTTGATAAAACTGTAATCATTATCTAATCCTAAATATAACCTCTCCTTAAATGATTTAAGCAAGAGTTGCATTCTTACGATTAAAGTTTCCACCAACAAACAGCTTGCCCTCAGCAAACAATTTTTTTATATTTTTTTTACATTTTTCCCTACTGCAATTCTTTCAACATCTTTTAACAATAATCACTATGTTAAATAGTCAAAGTACATAATCCCAACCCTAAACAGTAATTAGAATTGATTAGATGGGCTTTTGTCCCCTGGCTGTGGACTTTTGTTCCTTAATTGAGGACTTTTGTCCCATACATGCATAACCTAAAAACCCTATTCTAAAAATCAACTGAGAATCATCGTATACTTGATTAGAATTGATTCGATAGGCTTTTGCCCACTGGCTGTGGACTTTTGTCCCTTAATCGAGGACTTTTGTCCCATACGTGCATGCATTACCTAAAAACCCTATTCTAAAAATCAAATGAGNGGACTTTTGTCCCATACATGCATAACCTAAAAACCCTATTCTAAAAATCAACTGAGAATCATCGTATACTTGATTAGAATTGATTCGATAGGCTTTTGCCCACTGGCTGTGGACTTTTGTCCCTTAATCGAGGACTTTTGTCCCATACGTGCATGCATTACCTAAAAACCCTATTCTAAAAATCAAATGAGAATCAAGATTTCTAATCTACAAATTGTGAAACAAGCAAAGAACAGGAGAGGGTGACCTGTGAACAGGAGACAAAGCAGGCAACAGAAAATGCCTTTGAGAGGTTCTAGATGCTAAATTTAACGATTTCAAAGCAGTCTATCTAAATATGTTCAAAAAGGAAAAAAACTATAGGAAATTATGCTGAAAGAAGTAAAGAAAGCTATGATGACAGTGTCTAATCAAATAGTTTATTAGTCAGTGTTTTCCAGAGAAATGGAATCCATAAGAGATATATATACATAAGAGGAGATTTATTATGGGAATTGGCTCATGTAGTAATGGAGGCAAGAAGTTCCATGATATGCCATCTATAAGCTGGAGAACCAGGAAAGCCAGTGTTGTAAATCAGTTCAAGCAGAAGCCCTGAGGGCCAGGGGAGTTGATAGTGTAACTCTCACTTTGAGGCCAAAGGCCTGAAACCAGTGGTCTGCTGGTATAACTATCAGAATCTGAAGGCCCAAGAACCAGGAGCTCCAGTGTCCAAGGGCAGAAGATGGATGTCCCAGCTCAGGAAAAGTGAAAAATAGTTCATCCTTCCTCTGCCTTTTTGTTCTATTTGGGCCCTCAGAAGATTGGATGACACTCACCCCCACTGGTGAGGGTAGATTTTCTTTACTTAGTCTACTAATTTAAATGCTAACCTCTTCAGAAAAGACCCTCAGAAACACACCCAGAAATAATATTTTACCAGCTATCTGGGAATCCCTTAGACTGTTCAAGTTCATAAAATTCAATACCACCAATAGAGGTAGAAATTATTTTTTAAAGAAAATTAAAACAATGAAATGCAAACTCTGGAGTTGAAAGTATAATAACTGAAATGGAAGATTCACTAAAGGGGCTCAACTGCAGATCTAAGTAAGCAGAAGAACAAGTCAGTGAACTTGAAGATAGATCAATAGAGATTATGCAAGCCAAAGAACAAAGAAAAATGAACTGAGCCCTGA
>NW_007740770.1:0-2739 GCF_000696425.1 Galeopterus variegatus | reverse complement strand
GAAGAAATGTGGGACACCATTAAGCAAACCAACATTTGAATAATTGGAATACAGGAAAGAGAGGAAAAAGCAGGAAAAAAAATACAAGAAATAATGGCTGAAAACTTGCCAAATTTGATTACAAACTTGAATCTATACATCAAAGAAGCTCAGTCAACTCCAGTTAGGATAAAGTCAGAGATTCATACCCACATACCATAGTAAAAATACCAAAAGACAAAGAGAAAAATTTTTTTTTATTTTTATTTTTATTTATTTATTTATTTTTGTCTTTTGTCTTTTTCCGTGTCCGGCAACGGATCGCAACCCTCAGTGTTGCCCCCGTACCGGACCGGGGACCGGCAACGGGATTGCAACCCTCGGTGCTGCTCCCGCGCCTCGCTCAGCCAGTGAGTGGGAACCGGTCTGCATGAGGGATCCGAACCCTCGGGCGAGAGCGCTGCCGCGCTTCCCAAGAGGCGCACTATCCAGTGCACCACCGGGCCGGTCCAAAGAGAAAATTTTTAGAGCAGTAAGAGAAAATCACTCATCACAGTGAACCCCAGTAAAATTAACATATGACTTTTCATTAGTAAATGGAGGCATAAAGGCAGTGGAATGACATATTCAAAGTGCTGAAAGAAAAAAACTGTCAACCAACCAAGAATCTTGTACTTGAAAAACAGGAAAACTATTTTCAGAAATGAAGGTGAAATAAAGATATTTCCAAATAAACAAAAACTGCTAACAGACCCACTTTGCTTTGAAATACTAAAGAAAATTCTTTAGCCTGAAAGTAAGTGACCACAGACAGTAGAATACACACACAAAAAAAAACAAAGAGCACTGACTGGTAAAGATAATTTTGTAATTACAAAAGAAAGTGTAAATAAATTCATATTTTCCTTTCCTCTCTTAACTGATTTAAAAGGCAATTGTATAAAACGATACATACATAATTGTTGAGCCTATAACATGTAGAGATGTAACATATTTAATGATAACAGCACAATGAAGATGGGCAGGAGCAAAGGTACACTGGAGTAGGTACATAATACCAGATGGTATGTAAAATCCAGAAGAACAAAGAGAACCAGAAATATTAAACAAGAGAGTAATATAACAAACTCTATAAATTATACTTATCTTCTTTCTTTTATCATCTTCTTTATTATATATAACATATATAAAATAATAAATATAGCAGTGTATTGTTGCGTTTGATTCATGTTTGTGTATGTGTGTATGTAAACATATATATTGTGTGTGATTGTGTCTATATGTATGCATATATGTATGTAGTAGTGTCATAATAATAGCACAAAAAGGGATAAGAGAGAATAGAATTATTTAGGATTAAAATTTCCATATGTCATTGAATTAAGCTAATATACATTGAAGTAGATTCTGATAAGATATACATGATAAACCTTAGAGCAACCACTAAGAAAATAGTAAAGGAGGAAAGAGGAACAAGAAGGAGATAAGAAACATATAGAAAACATGAAGAAAAATGGCTTATATAAATTCAGCTGTATCAATAACATTAATGTGAATGGATTTAACAATCCAACCAAAAGGCATACATTGTCAGACTGGATAAAAAAATTTTGAAAAGACCCACCTTTATGTTCTCTGCAGTAGACACATTGTGTATTCAAAGATATATATAGGTTGAAATTAAGAGTAGAAAAAATACATCATGCAAACGAAAAGAAGAAAAAGAAATGATAGAATTAAAATTCTTTTATTAGTTTGTATACTTTTATAAAAAGATGCTTCCCTTTATCTACTGTTTAGTTCTGAATTGATACAGTTCATGTACAAAAAGCAGGATAAGTGCTTGACTCTTTCTCTTTGTATGATTTCAGTTCATTGAAANATCTTTCTTGTCATTATATCTAAAATGTAACTGTCTCTTTTAAACGTTTTTGTACCTGTTTTTGAAAACTTGTTTTTCAGTCAGTGTACTTAGACCATTTTCATTTATTATAATTATTAAGTATTATTACTAGTTTTCTATTTAGTTCATTTGTTTTCTTTTTCCCCTCTTGTCTTCTTTTAGATTAATAGAGTAGCTTTTTTTTTCTTTTTTTTAAATTTTATTTTGTCGATATACATTGTGGTTGATTATTGTTGCCCCGTAACAAAACCTCCCTCCGTCCTCCCTTTCCTCCCTCCCACCCAACAATGTCCTTTCTGATTGCTTGTCGTATCAACTTCAAGTAATTGNAAATTTCTGAGACTTACTTTATGGCCCAGTACACAGTCTACTTTGGTAATTGTTATCATTTGCACTTGAAAAGTTCTATAACATTTTTCAGTGGATAGTTTAATGTTGCATATGTGTACATTAGGGCAAGTTTGTTTATTGTGTTTTTCAGATATTCTACATTTTCACTAATTTTCTTTTGTCTGCTTATCTAACAGTTACTTAGAAAGGTATGTAGAAATATCCAACTGTGATATGGATTTGGCTATTTTCCTTTTGATTCTATCAACTTCTGCTTTATGTATTTTTGTAGCTATAATATTGGGTGTTGGCAAAATACTTTTATATCTGCTTATTTGAATTGACTTATTATTCTAAAATGTTTTTAATTTTGAATGGTATTTATTGACATACTTTTTTGATACAATAATGTTAAACAACTATTTTGGTTGGTGTTTTCATATCATTTTCTATCATTTTAATTTCGATCTTTCTTGTCATTATATCTAAAATGTAACTGTCTCTTTTAAACGTTTTTGTACCTGTTT
>NW_007740769.1:23015-28513 GCF_000696425.1 Galeopterus variegatus | reverse complement strand
GCCGTCCTGTGCTGTGCCATGTGCGGGGCCAGCCTGCTCCTGCTGCTGCGGGTGGAGCGCGGCCCCCAGCGGCACCAGCCCCGTGGCTTCCCCGCCCTTGTCCTCCTCACCGTCCTCCTCTTCCTCTTCTGTGGCCTGCCCTTCGGCATCTACTGGCTGTCCCGGAACCTGCACTGGCACATCCCACACTACTTCTACCACTTCAGCTTCCTCTTGGCCGGCATGCACGGCGCGGCCAAACCCGTCATCTACTTCTGCCTGGGCAGCACCCGGGGCTGCAGGCTGCGCGAGCCCCTCCGGCTGGTCCTGCAGCGGGCGCTGGGGGATGAGGCCGAGCTGGGGGCCACAAGGGAGACCTCCCGCAGGGGCCTTATGGACATAGCAGCATAAGCCCTGGGGGTCCTGGCCATGCAGCAGGTGGGATGAGAGGCTGGGCTCAGCAAGACCCTGGAAGGAGACCCGTGCTGATAACCTGGCATGTCCTCCCCCGGCCAGCTCCCTATGCATGAGGCTCACCTGGGAGGCTGCTGAAAAGGCTGTTCTCAGCAGGTCCAGACAGGATGACGGGGCTTGAGGATGAGGCCCAGGCACATGCACTTGGGAGAAAGCTCCCCGAGCGATTCTCACGCACAGGAACCTTTGAGAGCCGCTGCTGTGGCCCACTCCCCACCCTGTCTCAGCAGGGAGACCCCCAGTCACAGTGGCCACCAGGTAAGGGGGCAGGCCTGGCCCCTCTCCCTCAAGCTCATCTTTCCTCCCACCCCCAGACCTTCTAACAGCAGGCACCTCCCACCAGGGAATACAGGATAGTCCCGCTTTGGTTCCCCAGGGCCCCCTCTCTGCCAAAATCACCCAAATCTAAGGCGGTTCAAAGCTTGGTCTCCCACAGACTGTCCAGTGTGGCTGCAGCCTTCTTGATCCCGGCAGTTACATCATTGTCAGGTTTTCACAGGAACACATGGTGGTGTCACAAAGCCACGCATCATATCTCAGACAAGCCTGTACGCTGATCAGAAACATTGAACCCTACCCTAGCAAGGTGCTGGTGTTCTTTCATATTTAATATTTCCTTGTGGAGGAGGACAGGAGGGGCTCACAACGGGCTTCTCCAAATCCCTGGAGCTGAGGCTGATCATCGGCTGTAGACTCAGGCCTGGACGGTGCCAGCCTCACCCAGAACTTCAGAAAAGCAGGCCACCACTGGTGTCCCCCCAGGTGTCAGGATGATGTGCCCAGTGGGGCAGAGGCCACTGAGAGCACGGGTCCTTACAGTCCCGCCCAAACCCAGAGCATCTCCACCACCAGCCCGCAGCCCTGACTGCTGGTGGGACAGGGACAGGGCTTCAGCACCTGGACAGCTCCCGCCGCCTCTGTCCCAGGCGGCTCCTACCTGGGAGGCTCCTGGCTCCACACAACAGGTTGACAACAGGTTGACAAGCTTCCCCTGATTGCCAGGCTGGGGGCACAGAGACAATGGGGAGCTTGCCATCCAGGAGCGCCACTCACAGATGCGGGTGGTGAAGAGCGGGCGTGGAGCCCAGCAGCCACCCCCACTGTGCGCCATGGGCGAGTTCCTCCGGCGCTCTCTGCCCGGCCTCCTTATCTGTAAAGGGCGAGAACCCACGAGCTGACGCCTGGCCTGCCGTGTCCGGCAACGCGTAGCCCAGTCGGAGCATGCGCCTGTTTATGTCACCCACGCTCCACGTCCAAGTCCAGTGTGAGCCTCTGCCTGGGATGGAGGGACGTTCAGTCTGAGCCACAGTTCACCTGTCCCTCCAGAGCCGGGGTGAGGGTCTGGGCCCCTACCCAGCGTCCTGGAGTCGTCTGGGCCACCCTCCTCCCCGGTGTGTGCTCCTCTGGGCCTGCATCCCGGTGGCATGGTGCCCTCACTCCAGGCTCTCCAGCGTCCCCGGCAGGGCTGAGTCCACCTCTCCAGGTGCACCTCACAGCCCCCGGCGGGGCCCTGCCTCTGCCCACTGCCCCCGGTCATCAGCTCCACTTACTCACTGTGGAGAAATGAGAACAGAGAGGGAAGCAGCCTGTCCACAAACTCCACCTTCCACCCCTGGACATAAACGTCCCCCAGACCAAGGAAGAGCCAGGAGGAGCAGCGCACATTAAGCTCACAGTCATTCACCTCAACGTGGTGTCAGCCCAGGAAACCCTTTCAATAATGTGGGGAAGTTCCCCATTTTGCAGACGAGAACGCCGATGCTCAGAGGGGTTCAGTAACTGTTGGAGACCCCAAGAAGGTGGCAGAGGCAGAAAGTGACTCTGGATCACCGCCCACCCCCATACCCTCCGCCTCACTGGACCAGGGCTGGCTCAGGTGCCCACAGCCCCATACGGGCTGCCCCTGCCCTGAGGCATTGGGGCGTGGACAGGTCAGGGCCCCTCAGAATGCTCCCTCTGCACTGGAGAGCCCGCCCTCCATGTCCTGGGGTTTAAGGGTGCCTCTAAATTGCTCCTTATCTGCCCATGGAGAAGAGGCACCTTCCCAAGGAGTTCCAGAAATGCAGCCCCTTCTGGGGCCTCCACAGAAACTGGGCCTAGCCCTGCCCCACCCCATCATGGGTGTAACAACGGGTATATGGCCCCATCACCAGGGGCTACTGGGGTGTCCCTCCCCTGGATCTACCTGTTCAGCCCCATCCTGTGGTCCAGAGACCTCAGGATATTGGGACCAGAAGGGCCGTCCTCCGAGTGGGCAGCTGAGCTTCCAGGCTCTGGCCAGGCCAGGACAGCCTTGACCCTCACCTGCCCCTGCCCTGCCTGCACCCCACACCCATAGGGACTGCCATGGACCCCCAGCCAGCCTCAGCCCAGACCTCACCTGCAGGACCTGAGGCCCAGGTGCTCAGAGGCAGCCCCTCCATGGGCATCTCAGACAAAGCCAGACCCCAGCCCATCCCAAGTCAGGCCGGGAATGAGAGGTGGCTCAGGGTCTGAGGTGAGCGTAACCCGAGGCCACCTGTCCCCTCAGGTCCCCAGGGGCCCACTGGGGCTGCTCTGGAAGGGTAGAGTTTCCAGGAACAGAGTCACGGCTCAGGCAGCCAAACATTCCAGGCAGCCTCTGTAACCCCGTCCCCCACCCCAGGGACCCACAGGGAGCGTTGTTTGGGCTCCACGTCCGTGTTTATGAGGACAGCAGCAGGACCAGTGGCCAGCAGCCCAGGAGGACGCCCACCACACCCGTCTCCCACCCCCAGCGTGCCCAGGCCGAGTCCGTAGACGATCGTCTCCCTGGTCATGTTTTCCTTGTACAAGGTCATGCTCACCCCTCCGCTATTTCATTATCTCGGAAGCTGGAATAATACAACCAGATATCACACCTAAAGCGTGAAGTCTGCCCAGTTTTCCGTTGTTCTCATGAAATTGCCTGGCTGTTCCACAGAGCCCGGATCTTCCACCTCTGAAACACATTGGTGCCCGCTCTGCCCGTGGGGGCCTGGGATGGCAGCCCCTCCGGAGAGGCGGGTCCTCACAGCGTGCGGCTGTTTCCCACGGCCATCCTGCTCCCGGGCCCTGTGCATGGGCACGAAAGCACGGCGGGCTTGCTTACTCAATAAAGGAGCATTTTTCCTCAAACCTGCTGCAGCCACAGGTAATAAAAGCCAGCACGTGCGAGTCTTTACTCTGTGCTGGGCCATGGATCACCGTGTGACCAGGGTGATATCACATAAGCTTCGAGAACAATCTGTGGAGAACTGAGGCTTCAGGATGCAGGAGGCGGAGCCCAGTGCTCGCCAGGGGGTCTGACCTCTGTGCTGCCTGCACCCCCAGACCAGCATCCTTTGTCCCCAGCCCCGGTGGCAAGAGGAAGCAGGCAGCCACTCAGGAGCCCCTTCCTCTCGGCCACACAAGACCCCAGCCTAGGAAGGAGCCAGGGGAAGCGGAAAATGGGCCGTCTTGGCCCGGGCCCACCCGCCCGGTCACGGCCACAGTCCTCCTGTGTGGAACATGTCTTTGTTTCCTGTGGTCTGGAGCACTGGCGTCTGAAGCACTGGCGTCTGGAGCCTTTCCAGGACCAGCCTTTTCCCAGAGACAGCAAATCTCACGTTCAAGAGCTCACCTTTCCAATGTAAACCAACCAGTGCAGAGCCCGTAGCCCACCCCCCACATGGGCACTACACTCAGGAACCCTGTCCCCTGCCCTAATCGCCCAAGGGCCAGGGGCCAGAGCCCTGGAATGGTCACACCAGCCCCAACCACAAGCCCACCCACCCTGTCATGCCGTTCCTTCCCAAAGAAGCCCCCCTCACTTGGGAACTGGGATATAACAACAATCTTTTTGATGGCAGTTTTCTCCTGACCTGTCGGACTCGCCAACCCTGAATAACAGTAATGTCCACGTTAAATCCCTGCCCCACCACTGAGCCCCTCTGCAGACAGGCCAGGGTCAGGGCCCCTTCTGTGTACAGCAACTGATCATAGGGCTGAAAGACCCATCCACCCCAGGGGACCTGGGCAAACTTGTGTCCCCTCTCTGGGCTCAGTCAGGCCAATTTTGTACTAAGCCTAGAGAGGATGGTGGCGTGGATACCACGGGAACAGAAATGGGTTCCCAGCAGGAACTTCCTGAGTCCTGTGCTGTTCCTGCTTCCTCAGTTTCCCCCCTACGTGCTCATTCCCCTGAGTCCCCATGACACATCCAGACGTGATCAAGACATTGCCCACGCTTTCAGGCTAAGAAACTGAAGGTCAGGAAGGCAAACTAAACTCCCCAAGGCTGCAGAGCTGGTTTTGGTTTGAACTGTATGAAACTGCCAATTGTGGAGGCCGAAAACAGCCAACCAGCCACTGCATGGAGCTGAGCCTCCCAAGGTCAGGTTTGGACATAGGGCCTCCAGCTCTGGGGCAGCTCAGCCCATCGTGATACAAAACAAGCTCAAGAGCATGTGTTTAAATAGAGCTCACCTGGGGGTCGGCGGGTCCATACAGCCTGAGAGCACCCCAGAGGCGCTGTCTGTGCCCGTGCTGCAGGGTGGCACAGACACAAGCAGGCACATGGACCTCATCAGCCACTTAGGGCTGCATGGCCTTGGACAAGCTGCGGGGTTCCCTGTGCCTTAGTTTCCCCTTCTGCAAGCAGGCGTGATGAGGTCACCATCTCAGAATGTGGTTGTGTGTCGTGAATGAGACGCCTCACAGAACAGCACTTACCACACAGAACATTCACGTAGAACAGTCCAGCACGTAACTGGCCTCACGTCAGTCAGTTCATGTGGCTGCCGTAACCACCACAAACCGGTAGCTTAGGACAACAGGATCTCAATCTCCCACAGTCCGGAGGCCAGAAGTCCAAGGTCAAGGTGCAGCAGGGCCACCCTCCCTCCAGAGGCTCCAAGGGAGGTTCCTTCCTGCCTCTGCCAGGTCTGGTGGCCGCAGGTGTCCCATGGCTTTTGGTGGCGTCACCCAGTCTCTGCCTCCGTCTTCACGTGGCTGGCTCCTCTTCCCTTGCGTCTCTGCTGACCGTTTTTTTTTTTTTTTTTTTTTTT
>NW_007740769.1:11401-21892 GCF_000696425.1 Galeopterus variegatus | reverse complement strand
ACGCTCAGCCAGTGAGCAAACCGGCCGTCCCTATATGGGATCCGAACCTGTGGCCTTGGTGTTATGAGCACCACACTCTACCGAGTGAGCCACAGGCCGGACCTCTGCTGACTCTTACAAAGACACTTGTTCTCAGATTTAGGGCCCAGCCATATAATCCAGGATTATCTCATTTCAAACTTCCTTACAACTGCAGAGACTCTTTCTCATGACAGTCACATTCACAGGGTCCAGAGATTAGGACGTGTACATGTCTTTTGGGGGCCACCGTTCAGCCCATGACATGTGTCCTGCAGGCACTGGCTGCCGTCATTCTCCCCACCACCTGGAGCAGTGGCTCCTCTCAAGGGAGCTTCCTCTGCTCGCCCGACTTGCGCAGCCCCTCACCGTGGTGAAGAGGGACAGACAAAAGCATGGCCCCATGGTGGCTTCCTGCCCCCACCCAGCCAGGCTGACCAGCACGGATCGGATGTCCCTCTGCAAAGCCATTCAACCCCAGCTTCCCAGCAAACGGCTCAGCTGCCGTCGTGCCGGTGTGTTTGAAGTACCCAATAGAGAGTGGTAACCCCACAAAATTAGGAAGCCCACTGCAGGCAGCCCTCCAAAAGGGAAAGTCCTCTGCTGCACGTGCGTGGCTGTGGGGCCACATGACATCTGGGCCAGAGGACTGCTATCTGTCCCCTCTGGTTACCCTGCCTGGCTGGAGGATCTGTAGGTAATAAAAACTCCAACCTCCACATTGCGGCTGTGTCATTGAAGCAGCACCAACCCGGAGGGACCCAGGCAGGTGGATTCCTGCTGTGCTATTCTGCCAGGGCCCCTGGTGGCCGCTGGGGACAGGAGCTACCATCTAAGTTAATAGAGAAACTCGAAGGGTTTTGTTCAAGCAGGCAGCAGAGTAAGGAAGGCTGGGAAGTGACCTTTGAGGAAGGACGAGTGGACCATGGGGGGACAGCATCCCAGGAGACCACCCAAGAGCAAAGGCTCCGAGGCACCAGGGTCACCTGCACCTGCGGGCCATGCACACTTGCATTTTACTGTGATGCTGGGGGCCAGGGAGCAGGTGGCCTTAGCAATAGAATTTCACAGTCTATTCCTGACAGAACACCTGCCATGGCTGGTGACATGTGTCACGGAAGTGATTTCCAAAGCCAAGTGCATTTGAGAAACATTAGGACAAAAAGCATCTTTACAACATTCAGTCCTGGCTTTAGAGCTCGCGAATTCTGCGCATCCCAGTTAGGAACACAGTCCAGGAGAAAGAAACTTATCAGGAACATTCAGGCACGTGGTTCTGTAAAACGAAATTTGGGAGAATATTTTAATCCCCCAGAATCCATCAACAGCTGGGACCCCAGGATCCAATGCAGGCAGGTGGCCAGGGAGGGGGATCTCCTTAGGAAGGGGTGGGGGCGACCTCTGCGGACCACCCACAGAATCACAGCAGCCAGTCTCAAGCTGTCCCCTGCCGCAGCCTGGCACTGAGCTGTCCACGAATGGTCAGTCCAATGAGAGGGAGAAACTGGGACACAGAGAAAGCAGGTCATTCTCTCAAGGCCAAACAGCCAGAAAGGGTCAGGCCGGTGCCCACAGCTCCTGGGCCACTGGTGCCTTCCAGCGAGCCAGAGGACACCAGCAGCAGTCCCACATCAGCAGAGCAGCCCCTGCCAGACATGAAGGTCCCCAGCCGGCTGCTCCCTCCCCTCCATGCACCGGGTGGGGGGGTCCACTCACGTGCGTGGCTTCCCTGCCAGATGGGCCGGGGACGAGGGGAAGGACCGGCCCACAGTGACAGCGCCCCCGTGTTAGCTCATGTTCCTGCGAACAGCAGCACCACGCCCTCCCACTTCTAGGGAACTAGCCAGGCACCCTCAGTCCAGCCAGCTGGGCCCAGAGGACACGAGAGGGTTTTGGGAGGAACCCCCAGTTCTGCTCTGCCAGCCTCCAGGCTGCCCCAGTGGGTCTGAGCAGAGAAGGGCCGGCAGGGGCTGAGCCGGGAGCTGCGGTGAGCAGGTGAGAGGCCCCCGCCCCCCCCCAACTGCTCCCCAGGTGGGGGGCACCTCCTCTGCCCTCTGCACCCCCCACTCCCAGCCTGGCTCCCAGAGGGACACTGGCTAATGTTCAGGTCTCCTTTGGGAGGGACAGTGGAGAAAGCAGGTGGGGATGGGAACTGGGAAGCAGAGACGAAAGGAAAATGTTTAAAAGCTGGAGCTCCGTGCCCTGCCTGGAGTACAGCGGGCAGGTGTGCCCATTCTGATAACAATGGTGGTGCCCCCGTGACATGCCGACCCCTCTGACTTTCTCCAGGAGCAGAACCCACCCCACCCCCCACCCCCACCCGAGCACTGGCCTCACCCCCACCAGTCAGCAGCTGAGCAGGAGCGAGAGGGCGGCCAGGAGAGTCTGGTTAGCTCCCTCCACGTCCCTTAGGGAAACTGAGGCCCAGGGGGGAAGGGCCCTGTCCCCTCCTACCCCCCACCGTGTCACCACTGTGACACTAGAGTCCAGATGAGGTCTTGACTCCCAGGTCAAGAGGCCCTGCCCTGACCTTGCTGGCTGGGCTTGGAGGACGAGCCACCATCACCGAGCAAGCACCTGCCCTGTGACGACTCCCCTCCCCGCTATTGGGGACCAGGACAATCACAAAGAAGGTGCCAGGTGAGCAGTCTGGGGACATGAAGCAGGGGACTCAGGGTGGGCTGAGGAAGCTGTGAGGGCTGAGCCCATGAGAAAGAGCAAAGCCTTAAAGGAGGGTGGGACCTGGGTAAGGGGCAGGGTGGCCAGGGTGCCCTGGCAGGGACACGGCCACACAGAGGTGTGGCAACGAGAACCCAAGGGGTAGATTAGGTTCTGTCTCTTGTCTCTCTCTCTCTCTCTGTCCCTGTGTCTGTACTCTCTGTCTGTCTGTCCGTCTCTCTCTCATCTCTCCATCTGTCTCTGTCTCTCCGTCTCCCCCTCTGTCTCTCATCGTCTCTCCAACAATCCTCACCACAGAGCGGGGACCCCGATGCCCCTCCGCTGTGCGTCCCGGGGCTGACCATGTGGGTCCTGGGGGAGGGTGGCAGGGGAGGAAGGGGCTGCCCTGAGCCCCGCCGCCCTACCCAGCCTCTGTGTCAGTCTCTCTCCTGCTCGGAGGACACCCCCGGGTGAGGGGACAGCTGGTCTCGAGCAGGCACACTCCTCTGTGACCCTCTTCTTCTCACTCCTTGAAAGCGGCCAGCTGCCACCACTGTGTCCTCTTCTCCCTGTGTTAGCGTCTCCCGGAAAGGACCCCAGGACCCCGCGACCCTCACCCCAATCCCCTCATTTGGTTTGAGGCTTCAGAGCAGCCTCCCGAGCACACTGCCTTGAGTGTGAGCCCCAGGATGACGCCCTGCTCAGGCTGGAGGGTGCGGGGCAGGCCGGGGTCCCCACCTGCCTGCTTGTGCCCCACTGCGACACCCCCTCCCTCCTCCTTAGGCTGCTGGAAGCCTCAGCCCAGTGCAGGACAGAGCATCCTGGGGGCACATCACTGGACACTGTGGGGTCCCTCTGGGGTGGGAGCCTCACACGGGGTCCCTGATGGGGAGCATCCCGCCTCTGCCGGAAGAGAAGGGAGGAGGCCCCACACAGGCGGTCCCACGTGTCCCCCTCCCCGCAGAGACCTGTCAGCACAAGGGGCCCTCACCATGGATGCGCACGATGGTCCACCCAGCCAGGAGGGGAGCAGGGACTCTCACCACAGGTATGACGGTGCATCAGGCACGTCTTACCATGAGGCTCAGAGGGCTCAGCAGGGGCCCGAGACCACCCGGCTGGAAAGGGTGGCCCCAGAGCTGCAGCAGGGCGACACCAGCAGGACCGCATCCCCCATGCGGTGCACAAAGGACTCGCGTGGTCAGTGTCTGTCGCCCCCTTGGCAGGGTCCTGCCGGAGCGCACGCAGAGCCAGCTGGGATGTTCGGGATGTTCAGCCGCTGGAGAACCTTCAACAGCGTCGTCTTCTACCTGACCCTTGTCACTGGCGTGGCGGGGCTGGTGGGCAACGGGCTCGTGCTCTGGAACCTCGGCTTCCACATCGAGAAGGGCCCCTTCTCTGTCTACCTGCTGCACCTGGCCGCCGCCGACTTCCTGTTCCTTGGCTGCCACGTGGGCTTCTCCGTCGTCCAGGCGGCCCTGGGCTCCCAGGACACGCTCTACTTCGTGGTCACCTTCCTGTGGTTCGCCGCGGGGCTCTGGCTGCTGGCGGCCCTCAGCGCCGAGTGCTGCCTGTCCGACGTCTGTCCCGCCTGCTACCGGGGCTGTCGCCCTCGACACGCCTCGGCCGTCCTCTGCGCCCTGGTCTGGGCCCTGACCCTGCCCGCCGTGCTGCTGCCCGCCAGCGCCTGTGGCCTGCTGCGTGACANCACGAAACCGACCGGCCCGCGCCCGCCCCGCGGCCCTGCAGACCCTCGCCCAGGCCCCCTGCCGCGGCCGAGCTCCCGAAGGGCGGGTCGTTTTCCGTGTTTTCTGCTGCTTTTTCAAAAACACTTTGTGTTCCTTGTTAAAACATTGGAGCCCGCAGAAAACACGGAAAGGATAAGTCACCAAAACGTTTTCCACCCAGATGGACACATTTTTCCGTGAAGAACACTCCGGTCACGTAGTTTCCACAGTAGAGACCCGCGGAAATTTCCTTTTTAGCAGAATGAGGCGTTCTAGGCACGCTGTGTGACACCTGTCACCACAGAGCGTTGAACTACCTACGAAGGGTTAAATGAAGTTGTGCGTTTTCCCACTGGAACAGTCAGGTGTTGCTTCTTAGGGGAACTTTGGAGAACACCAAAAAATGGAAAGGAGGAAAACTTGCCTGAAGCCCCCCGACCCAGAGACCCCGGCCTTCGCTGGTTTCCTGTTCCGGCCGTGCCGAGTCCCCCTGCCTGACCTCTCCAGACTGTACCCTCTGGACAGGGAGTCTGGGGTCGTGGAGCATCTAGAGGCCACCTGTGGACTCAGGAAGGGGGGATTGGGGACGAGAGACCTGGTGGGGGGGGGCCTGTCCATTCCCAGGATGCCCCACACTGGACCCCTAGGAGGGGTGTGGCCTTTCTCCTGGAAGACGTGGAAATGGGGTCAGGATGGGAAGGGTTTTGAAGGTGGGTGCCCCAGGACCAGCCCCATCCTCCCTGCCCCAGGAAGTAGCTGCAAGGCCGCCTGTGGGGCCGTCCATCTGTGTGCCAGCAGGGACAGGTGCGCAGCCACAGAGGACGGTGTCTGGGGCTTGTGATAAATATCCCAGTCTAGGCAGATGGGGAGCGCAGGGGCTGTGCCCCTGGAACCTGCAGCTTGGTGTGGGACACCATCCTGAGTCCAGACACCAGCAGGCCATGTCCCTGTCCTTGGAGAAACTGCAGCCAGATGGAGGGACAGGGCTGCCCAGGTCTGGCCAGAGTCCAGGCAGAGGCAGAGAGAGCCTGGGCTCCCATCCTGCTGGCACCTCTGTGGCTGGGTGACTTCCCGTAAGTCACTTGACTGCTCAGGGCCCAGGTCTGCGAAAGGAGGCAGACATGTCTCCTTGTCTCCTTGCCAGACTGCAGGGCCAGGCCTCTGCAGAGGACATCGTGTCCTAGCCCTCAAGGCCAAATGCTTCGCCTCTCCTGCTCGGCAGAGCTCTGGGTGTCCCGCCTGCCCTGACCTGGGCGCAACCACTGCATTGCCTGCTGGTGCCCTCGCCCTGGGCACCATCCTTCTCAGCCATGGGGGTCTGTCCTGTGACTGTCCATCCTGACCTGTGGTTTGGGCTTCCTGGCAGTGGGTACCATGTTCTCAGAGCCTCTTGTATGCACCTGCCAGGCCTGAGCACCCGAGTGACCTCGTGCCTGAGCCTCTGCCCACCCCCACCAACACCATCTAGCACACCCAGCGCTCCGTGTCCCTTGCTATTCACTTGCTGCTTTGCATGTTAGTGACCGCGCCTCCCACTCGAAGGTGAGCTCCAGGACGCACAGGGCCAGCAGCCCATTCACGGCATCTCCCGGGGCTGGCGGGAGAAGGGGCTTGACAAGATTTGTCAAATGAGTTGACGGTGGATGGATTGGGTGGCTGGATGGGTGGCTGGATGGACAGTAGATGGATGGACAGTGGATGGATGGACAGGCAGGTGACACGACTAACATGGAGTGCAACTGACTGGAATCAGACAGGCTGGTCCTGAGTTCTGGAAGCTTCTCGGCCAGCCTACATCCTAACCACTGACCTGAATGAAGCCTGAGGGGACGTCGGGAGAGGAGCAGCAGATCCCAGGCCCTCCCCTCCCTTGGCCACACCCTCCCCTTTGAGTCAACAAACGTCACCACGCCAGCTCCACGCGGGCACTGGGCTTGGTGCTGCAGATACGGACCTGCCTTGGTGTGGCACCTGCCCCTGAGGAGCTTGGCATCTGCAGAAGGGACAAATACACAAGGACAACTCAGAGACAGCATGCTGAGGGCATGTGGCGGCCTCATGTGAAGGCTTCAGGAGCTGCCGTTTGGCCCCACCTGTCCTTGAGGATCCCAGTTAATGACCGGTGCTCCGGGGTCATTAGTACCTCCTCTTTACTGGCAAGGGTCCCAGCCTGGATGACAAGGCATCTGGTCACCCTAATGTTATGGGGGCATAGAGGAGGGTCACACAGCCCCCCTGAGAAAGCAGAGGCTCCCTGGAGGAGGTGGTGTGTGCACTGAGCCTCACAAAGACAGTGTAGGATGAGGAGGAATGGGGTTACCATATTCCCTTGGAGGGAGTGTAGGATTATTCCTGGGAAGCAGAGAGACAAGGACAGTCCAAGGTACAGAGGGTGACCCGCAGCATCATGAAACATAAGGACCCCGATCCAGAGCACAGTGAGGAAACCCAGCAGGCGGGGGACACCAGAGACAGATGAGAAAGCGCCGTAGGAAGGGTGTGGCTTTGACTCCGCCACTCTTAGGGGGATTGGGGACGGCTGGTGAGCAGGGAGAGGTGAAATCAGACCTTATTAGAGACATCGAACCAGCGGGGGGCCAGGCTGAGCAAGGGACTTGCAGGAAACTGTTGCAGTGACTCAGGGAAGAGATGGTGCAGTCCCCCAAAAGGACAGAAGGCTGAAGGAGGGGACGGAGAGTAGTACTGGGGGAGGGGGTAGAGTTTGCAGCGGGACAGGGTCAGATCAGGGAAGGAAGGGGGCAGAAGCCTTCACAGTGGGGAAGAGCAGGAAAGTGAATCCTGGGCACCTGCTGAGAAGAACAGAAAGACAGGGGACACCCAGACACAGGACAGGGGACACCCCAGGGGGACAATGGGCAAACTCCAGGTTCGCATTTCCTATGGTTCATCTCAAATGAAATGTTGTAGGTGGCGAGAGATCGCGGTGGAGGTTTGCTTCCTGTGTGCTCTTTTCCCGTGTCGATATCCAGTTGTTCCGGTCACATTTGTTGAGCAGACTTACTTGTCCCGTTGAATTGCACTGGCACAGCAGGTCGCCTGTGGGCTCCGTTCTGTTGGCTCCCCGGACACCAGCACACACCATCACAGTTACCGTTGCGTGGTGTTCAGTCATGAAATCGGTTTTGCATTTCTTTTTGAGAATGTTCATGTCTATATAAATTTTACAACCAGATTGACAGTGTCTTCAAACAGCTACTGAAATTTTCATTGGAATTGCATTGACTCGTTCTGTCCAACTATTCTAGATAAATTTATGGAGAACTTGACATCTTAACATGGAGTTTTCCAGTTTATGAACATGGTTTGTCTCCACTTATTTTGGTCGTCTGGTTTCTGTCCGCTCTCTTTTGTAGTTTTCAATGTGTTTTCTACATATTTTATAAAATTTATTCCTAGGTATTTGACGTTTCTCGATGCTATGTAAAAACAATCTCTTGATTTCACTTTCTAATCATTTGTTGATAGTTTATTTTTTTGTATATTGATTTTGAGTCTTTATATTAATCTGACAGCTATCCTGCCAACTTCTAAACTCACTAATGAGTTCTAGTAGTCTTTCTGAAAACTGCTTAGGATTTTCTATGTACGCAGTTATGTCATGTGCAAATAGAGGTGTCTTACTATGTCCTCGCCAGGTGTGGGTGTCAGAGTCGCTCTGTCTTGCTCTGTTCTCTGTATGAGTTTGGACAAGAGCAGGGGCTATTTCACCGGCGAGGACATCCGTGGCTAGAGTTTTTGTGAAAGGGTTTTAAAATACAATTCAGATTTTGAAAAAGCTAATACAGGGCTATTTAGATTCTCTTTTCTTCTTATATCAGGGTATTAGTCTTTTTCTGTTGCTTATAACAGAATACCTGAACTGGGTCATTTATAAAGAAAAGAGGTTTATTTCTTACAGTTTCGGAGGTTGAGAATCCCACAGTCCAGGGGACGAATCTTGATGGTGACTCTCTACAGTGACACAGGGAGTCACATGGCGAGAATGGGCTGAGCAAGACAGAGCTGACCTGCTCGCTTGCTCTCTGTATAAAGCCATTGGAAGCACGGCCGTTCCCCCATGACTGGATCAATCCGTTCACCAGGGCAGAGTCCTCACAATCCAGTCACCTCTTCAAGGCTCAACCTTTCTTTTTTTTTTTCCNTATCAGCTTCAGTGATCTTTTCAGAGACCAACTTTTACTTGTTGATTTCTCTGTGCTGTTTGTTTGCTGTTTCATTGATTTCTGCTTTTATTTGTTATGTTTTTTCCTCCTAGTTCATGAGGGCCCCATTTCCTCCTCTTTGTCAAGCTGCTTCAGTTAATAGCTTAGATAATTTCTTTTAAATCTTTTCTTGTAGCCTGAAAAATGCCCCTTACAAAGATGTCCACACCCTTGGTGATATATGAACACTCTAGATGAAAGCATAGATTACCAGAATGGATTTTTTTTAAAAAAATAATACAACTATATGTTTCCTACAAGAGACACACTCTAGATTTAAAGGCACAAATAAGTTGAATGTAAAAAGATGTGAAATGATATACCATGTAAGCAATAACCAAAAGAGAGCCGGCGTGGCTATGTCAATGTGAGACAAAATAGATATGAAGTAAAGAATTATTACTAGAGACAAGTGACGACAGTCTGTGATAATAAAAATGTCAATCCATCAGGAAGATGCAACAACTATAAACATACATACTGTGGTAGGCTGGTGAAAGCCCCCTCAAACATAACCATACCCTAATCTGCATAACCTATGACTGTCACCTTATATGACAAAAGGGACTTTGCAAGTATGATTAAATTAAGGACATTGAGATAGAGAAATTGTCCTGGATTATCTGGGTGGACCCCATGTGATCTCAAGGGTCTTTGTAAGAGGAGAGGAAGGCAGATCAGAGCAAGTAGGAGGAGACACGGGGATGCAAGAGAGACATGGCAGAGATGTGAGGACGGGGCCGCGAGCCCAGGAACGCAGGGGCCTCGGGAAGCCAGAGAGGGAAAGAGCAGGTTCTGCCCTGGAGCCTCTGGAGGGAGCCTGGCCACGCTGACACCTTGCCGCTGTGCAGCGAGACCGACTGCAGACTTCTCACCTCCAGAACTGCTATGGTAAGTGTGTGTTGTGTTAAACCACGGAGGTTGTGGTGATTCGTTACAGCAGCCACAGGGAACTCATACAGATCGTGTCCCCTCCAGCTTCTGCCTGCTCTTATTTTTCTCTCCTGTGTCTTCGAAGAGTTGCTTTCTTTTTTTTTTTTTTCTTTTTGTCTTTTTTCGTGACCGGCAACGGATCGCAACNATGGGATCGCAACCCTCGGTGTCGCGCCCGCACCGCGCTCAACCAGTGAGCGGACCGGTCTCTATATGGGATCCGAACCCTCTGCGGGAGCACCGCCACGCTCCCAAGCACCACACTCTACTGAGTGCGCCACCGGGCCGGACCCAAGGCTCCACCTTTCAATGACCATAACAGGATTTCCCACCCTCTTAACACTGTTACAATGGGGGTCAAGTTTCCAGTGCATGAACTGTTGGGGAACACATCTGACCCATAGCAGTCAGCTTTAGAAAGTTGTGTTTTTCAAGGAATTGGTCCAAATTTCATCTAAGTTTGAATTTGTTAGCACAAAGTTGTATAGGATGTCCCGTATGATCCTTTTATTGTCTATCAAATCTGTATGGTGTCTGGTTTTTATTTCTAAGATAGGTAATTCATGTCTTCTGTTGACCGTTCTTGTTAGGGCTTTATCAGCTTCAGTGATCTTTTCAGAGACCAACTTTTACTTGTTGATTTCTCTGTGCTGTTTCATTGATTTCTGCTTTTATTTGTTATGTTTTTTCCTCCTAGTTCATGAGGGCCCCATTTCCTCCTCTTTGTCAACCTGCTTCAGTTAATAGCTTAGATAATTTCTTTTAAATCTTTTCTTGTAGCCTGAAAAATGCCCCTTACAAAGATGTCCACAGCCTTGGTGATATATGAACGCTCTAGATGAAAGCATAGATTACCAGAATGGATTTTTAAAAAAAAATAATACAACTATATGTTTCCTACAAGAGACACACTCTAGATTTAAAGGCACAAA
>NW_007740769.1:6895-10046 GCF_000696425.1 Galeopterus variegatus | reverse complement strand
GTCTGTATGTGGGATCTGAACCCTCGGTGGGAGCGCCGCCGTGCTCCCAAGTGGCGCACTGTAGCAATGCGCCACCGGGCCGGCCCCGAAGAGTTGCTTTCTAATTTCCCACAGTCGATAGTTATTTCCTAGCATGAAATTTAGTCTGATATCAGCTCCTCTACCATTACCAGAAACAGAGCTCAACTTAGCCTTCACAAAATGAAAAGAATAACAACAATTCTGAATTTCAAACCACGTGCATCCCCAAGGGTTTGCAGAGCCCGTACCTGTCCCAGTGGGTGCGTGAGGATTAAATGAGATGCTTCACCTCACAGAGAGTAGGTTTCATGAGGTGGGCATGGGTCAGGCCTCCGGGGATGTTGGTTATGATCAGAGATTGGAAAGGGGAGTGAACCGGGCCTACGACTTATGGCTGAATCCGCAGGACTTAATGACAGACGGCGTTTGACAGGCCATTCCTGGAATGCCCTGCCCCCTCCTGCCAGTGCCTCCTCCAGGAAGCCCCTGCAGCCCCTGGCAGAGTCAGTTTCTGCCTTCTGTGGGCACCTGTATGTGAGTGCACTCTGGGCAGGAGCTGAGGGTCTGTAGAATACATGGATGTTAGATGTGGAGGAAAATGCTCTGAGGTCCAGGGGGGCCCTCGGCCAGGGCTGTCCTCCCCACCTGTCCCCATCCTTGTGCCACATCCTGGCTCCCCACCTGCCAGCTGAACTTTGGCAACCAGAGCTTCCCAGTGACCCATCTGTCTGCATCTGATCGCCCTCCAGCAGCCCCAGGCACCAGGACAGGGGGCTTAGAGAAGCGACCCACCTCCTCCAAACTTGCCAGTGGAGCCGCTGCCAGAGGGCACTTCATACCTCGAGACCACTCAGCATCTCTAGCGGGCCTCAGAGAGCGCCTGCTTGAGCAGAGCACTCACCAGACACTTCACAATGCAGGTGGGACCTCAGGGCCACCTCCTGGACCAGAGGAAAGCAGCTGCCGACCTGTAGGCCGAGCCCGTGGGGCCTGCAGATGTGCCTCTTGCCTGGCCTTCATGGGACCAAAGTCATTTAGAATGAGTTGCCACCACTGAATAATTGGGAGATTTCACATAAAAACCCAGATCTCTGGCCTCTCCTGAACGTCAGAGGCAGCAAACCCGGCCGCAGAGAAGGAGCTGGGAGGGACTGGGCTTTGGGAGGGTGTTCCCACGTCCAGCCCCCTCTCCACTGTCACCCCAAGTCCCAGGCCACTCATTAAGGAACTGCACTGTTGATTTCTGGATTGAAGAGGAAAGTGAATGGGCTTTTTGCACACCCAGAAGCCCCCTATTTCAAGAAAAATGGGCGAGAGCCTATTTCTTTGTGGATGTGATGAACAGTCCTTCGTGTCTAATGTGCAGCAAAACGTGACTGGCACAAAGCCCTCTGCCAGGAGTTGTTAGCCAAAAAAAAAAAAGACAAAAACCATGCCGTGCAGGTTTTCAGCTTCAAAGTGTCTTTGGACAACTTCCCCTCCTCCCCCCACCAACAGAAGTGACCAAATTATGACGGTGGAACCTCCGAGACCAAATTTTTGTCCCATCTGTACCCACTTCCCAACTGCTCACAGAATGGATCTTGTGCCCTTATGCTGAGGTCACCACGTATTTGCTCTCTGGCCTCCTTGAAACATAGAAAGAAAATTGTTTTTGCCACTGATTTAGCCAAATGAAACTCACATCGTCACCCTTCTCTGGGTCTGAAGCTGCTGTCTTTAAAAGCCATTGCATTGTGCTTTGTATCAGTCAGGGCTGGAGAAATCTTGAAGAGCTTATGTACAAAGCTTCTTAAATATCATGTTATTTTGAAACTTCGCTTCCTTGGGGTCGGGGTACCGTGGCCACACCACCTGGCTGTGAGGGCTCTCTACAGCTTGTGTCCTGGAAGCGTGCTCATCTTTTAAAGTTTCTTTCTCCACCCAATCCCGCCTTTTGAGAGGTTCCTGTGAGTTCTGTGAGGTGCGCATCCTGCAGCTTGCTGGCTTAAAAGGTGCTCTCCCTAGGTGTGGTCTCTTTGGGGCCGATTGGGAGAAAGAAAAACCAAGAGTGCAACTGTTTTGATACTGAACATTGACAACTGTTTTTGAAATAAAGAGCCAGTCCCTTCAACCCTCAAAAAGAAAAAAAATCCCTTGACACTATAATATTCACCCTCTGGTCTGGACCCAATCATCTTACAGATAGAGAAACTGAGGCCCAGGCAGGGCGGGACCAGCCCAAGCTCCCACAGAAAACAGCAGTAGAGCCAGTGCCCAGCCGTGATGGCTGAGGAGCCCAAAGGGCTAAGGTTTGTGAGGGATGGGCGTCCCCAGCCCTGTCTCCCAGACATGCTCAGGGGCCCTCCAGCCAAGGGGCAGCAGCGTGAATGGCCTAGAAGAGGCTGGCCTGTGGTGAGAGGGTGGGGCAACTGCAGAGATGCAGAGTAAGGACAGTCGGTGGCTTCCTGTGGGGAGCCAGGCTCAGTCTCAACAGACAGGCCAGGGAGCCCAGAGCAGACAGATGCAGCCATCCCCTCTGGAGCCAGCAGGGCCGCCTCCTCATTAGTGCCTCAGTATGAGGCTGCTCAGCATATGCACAGGGAGGGAAGCCACACCCATCACAGGGCAGCCATTCTGGAGCGGATTTAGGAATGGGGCTACTCCCCATCCCAAAATATTGCTTCCACTTCCCCTCAGAGGGCCTGAAATTCCACCATCAGCATCACACATTGGGGGTAAGGCAGGATAAATTGATCCACCAAATTAGAGAGGAAAATGACCACACTGTTCCACGTGTGGGATGGGGCCAGGGCTCCCCAGAAACCATGAAGTGTGGAAAGCAGGTTTTCCATTTTAAATATCATGCCAGCTACTATGCTGAGAAGAAGTGAAGGACCAACTAGGCCTCCAGGAGAACCCACGGTTGACAATGTCACCTCATGCAAGGTGCCCACCACAATGCGTATTTGTGCTGTGATATTATATCACCATCACCATCACCATCACCATNATCATCATCACCACCATCACCATCATCATCACCACCACCATCATCATCATCATCACCACCACCACCATCACCATCACCATCATCACCATCACCACCATCACCATCATCTTCACCATCACCATCATCATCACCACCATC
>NW_007740769.1:5650-6088 GCF_000696425.1 Galeopterus variegatus | reverse complement strand
ACCATCACTATCACCATCATTATCATCATCATCATCACCATCACCATCATCACCATCACCATAATCATCATCACGATCATCACCATCATCATCATCACCATCATCATCATCATCACCATCACTATCACCATCATTATCATCATCATCATCACCATCACCATCATCACCATCACCATAATCATCATCACCACCATCACCATCATCATCATCACCATCATCATCATCATCACCATCACTATCACCATCATTATCATTATCATCATCACCATCACCATCATCACCATCACCATAATCATCATCACCACTATCACCATCATCATCATCACCATCATCACCACCATCATCACCACCATCACCATCATCACCATCATCATCACCATCACCATCATCATCATCACCATCACTATCACCATCATTATCATCATCATCATCACCATC
>NW_007740769.1:2838-3903 GCF_000696425.1 Galeopterus variegatus | reverse complement strand
ATCACCATCACCATCACCATCACCATCATCACCATCACCATAATCATCATCACCACCATCACCATCATCATCATCACCATCATCACCATCACCACCATCACCATCATCATCACCATCACCACCATCATCATCACCATCACTATCACCATCATTATCATCATCATCATCACCATCACCATAATCATCATCACCACCATCACCATCATCATCACCACCACCATCATCATCATCATCACCACCATCACCATCACCATCATCACCATCACCACCATCACCATAATCTTCACCATCACCATCATCATCACCACCATCATCATCATCACCATCATCACCATCATCGCCATCACCATCATCACCATCATCACCATCACCACCATCACCACCATCATCACGATCATCACCATCATCATCATCACCATCCTCACCATCACCACCATCACCATCATCACCATCATCAGCATCATCACCATCACTATCACCATCATTATCATCATCATCATCACCATCACCATCATCACCATCACCATAGTCATCATCACCACCATCACCATCATCATTATCACCATCCTCACCATCACCACCATCACCATCATCATCACCATCATCACCACCATCACCATCATCACCACCACCATCACCATCATCATCACCATCACCATCATCATCATCATCACCATCACTATCACCATCATTATCATCATCATCATCACCATCACCATAATCATCATCACCACCATCACCATCATCATCATCACCATCACCACCATCACCATCATCACCATCACCACCATCACCATCATCATCATCACCATCACCACCATCATCACCACCACCACCATCATCATCACCACCATCACCACCATCATCATCACCATCACCACCATCACCATCACCACCATCACCATCATCATCACCATCACCATCATCATCATCATCACCATCACTATCACCATCATTATCATCATCATCATCACCATCACTATAATCATCATCACCACCATCACCATCATCACCATCACCACCATCACCATCATCATCATCACCATCACCACCATCATCACCACC
>NW_007740769.1:0-1845 GCF_000696425.1 Galeopterus variegatus | reverse complement strand
TATAATCATCATCACCACCATCACCATCATCACCATCACCACCATCACCATCATCATCATCACCATCACCACCATCATCACCACCACCACCATCATCATCACCACCATCACCACCATCATCATCACCATCATCGTCTTCACCATCATCATCATCACCACCACCTGGAGGAGAGAGGGAGGATAGGGGAGGGGAGGGGAGGGGAGAGAGGAGAGGGACGGGGCTCCTTGAGAATAGACTGCATTTTTGCTCATTGCTCAGACTCACAAACTCCCTGGAAAATGAAAACTTCCCAAGCCACACACAGCTTGATTAAGGGCCACTGCCAAACCCTGTGGGTCTCTGAAGTCATTATCTTTCCCTCCCCAGAAGGAATAAAACGTCTGGCCCTTTCAATAAAAGGAAACCAAAACAGCAATTAATCTCCTCATCCTTCCCTGTTCACCATCTGGCAGGTCTTCTCTGCTCCTCTGCAAACTAAAGGCAACCTCAGTGCCCACCAGACCAAGGAGGGGACTGCAGTGGCCCAAACTCCACTCCAGAAACTCCCCAGACTCCCAAGCTTGGGGTCAGCAAGCCCTGGGGAAAGCCACATGGCAAGGACTTCTCAGTCCCAGGACCCACCACAGAATTCTGACAGTGGGGTGAGCTGGCGAAGACGCAGAACTGGGCAGCCGTGTCCCCCCTCCACCCCAGGCCTACCTGGACTGCACCCCCCCCCAACAGCCTTGTGCGTGGTGGGGCACTGGAGGTGACCTGCTCTGCACTTTGTAAGGTTTGTGACACCTGGAAGTTTCCGGCTGGCTCACAGGGCTTCCATCCTGTTAATGCTCTGTCAGTGCAAGACAGGGGAGAAGACATGAGGGGATCCATGGGAATTCCCAGTGGCAAATGCTGGGAGTCGTGACCCCAGCTGGTGGGTACAGAAGCTCCTAGAATGTACAAGCCCCCAAGAGGAATAAGATGAATGTGGGTACGACAGACACCACCTGGGGACGACGTCTTACCCACTCCCTGCATCCTGCTCGTGCTGGCTCCATGAGCCTGTCCCACCCCATCCTCAGAGCCACAAAGGCTCAGTGTCCACAAGTGTAAAGTGGGGAACGTGTCACTCTCCAGGAAGTGTTACTGGCTGTGGTGGCAAATGAGGAAATGACGTTTTTTACTGTGTGTTTATTGAGCACTTACTACATGCCATGAGCTGGGCTGCATCTCCTTACAGGAATCGCCACACCTGACCCCCATGAGGTCAGGTAAACTGAGGCACAGAGAGTTTGAGAGACCCACAGCAGGTGGCAAAATGTACCAGCCAAGCCCAGCTATGGACTCGGTGGTCTTCTGCCTCCTCCTTGATGTCACACATTTGAGCGAAGGAGTGGTCCGGGCACTGTGTTTATGAGCCCGTGGGGCAGAGGTGGGTGGGGCAGGGCTGGCCACCAGGGCTGCATCTCCGAGCACTGCCCTGCCGCCTGCTCTGAATCCCAGAGCCCCTCTCTGTAGCACTCTGAGGTTCGCTGGCCCGGAATCTGGGCCAGCAGCAGAGCCCAGTGTGTTGAGGAGAGGCTGGCTCATGGGAGCAAAGACACCGACACCAGAGGCCAGGAACAGCAAGGCTGACTCGCCCCAGGTACAGGAGGACAGAGATTGTCTGTGCAGCTGCCCTCTCCCCACTGCTCACGCGGAGTCCCAGGATCACTAGGTTGGGTACATGCAGCTCTCCTGGCCCAGCTTTAGTGGTCATTTTTCCCAAAAGAGACTTCTCAAAAGTTACAGGTGTAGGGGCCGGCCCGGTGGCACACTGTTACAGTGCGCCACTTGGGAAGCGCGGCGGCGCTCCCGCCGAGGGT
>NW_007740768.1:27767-28513 GCF_000696425.1 Galeopterus variegatus | reverse complement strand
CCCCCAAAGGTGTCGTAATCCCCGGAACCTGTGAATATGTTACCTTGAATGGCAAAAGTGACTTTGTAGATGTGAGTAAGTTAAGGACTGTGAGATAAAGAGAGTATCCTGCATTATCCAGATGGGCCCAATCTAATCACATGGATCCTTAAAAATGGAGAACTGAATCAGCTTCCGGTCAAGATGGCAGAATAGTCGATCACTGGCGTCACTCTCTCCCACGAATCAACCAATTTAAAAGTATTAAAAAGCAATCACGGCCAAGCTGGGGCCGCTAGAGCTCAGGGGAAGAAGAGGAGATACCTACAGAGTGCATGAAGGTGGGAGAAGCCACGATGAGAGAAAGGACTGCTCCAACCATTTGGAGCCCCAGCTGCTTCAAGGCTGGAGCTGGTGAGCACATGGAACAGGAGCTGGCAAAAGCTGCAGTTGTGCCCTTCCTGTGAAGTTGCTTGTAAGTGGCAGGGGAGAAGAGGGCCTTGGTGGCCCCCAGGCCAGCAAGACTACTGATAGGGTTCCCATGGACCTACATAGGAGTGAGAAACCACAACAACTGATAAAAAGGAGCCACTCAGAGGCCAGTGAGTCATTGTAAGGGACTGGCACATGGTCCGCCCCAAGGGAAGTGTTTGGAGTGCGCGCAATGGGGGAGATGAGCCCACTGGGGGAACACTGGGGCACAGCATGGACAGCTGATCTGCCCCCCAGTCAGCGTAGGAACACTCAGTGGAGACTGGTCAGGAATA
>NW_007740768.1:21670-22827 GCF_000696425.1 Galeopterus variegatus | reverse complement strand
GGGTTTATAACCAGACCTGGAACACAATCAGAATGGAAACTGTATCTCCTGGGTGCGTCCCCCAAGTCCCACACCTGCACCATTATCCACTGATTCTCTGGGCAGCTGCTAGGGGTAGATGCACTATACCAGACATAATAAAAGCATCAGGAAAAAACATCATTTGTTGAAGGCTTTCTGTGTGCCAGGGACTGGGATATACACTTTACATAACTTCTCACAACAACCAGAGAGGTGGGAATTATTATCCCCATTTTATAAATGAGCAAACAGAGGTTGTAGGACCATAGGCAAGTCATTTAACCACTTTGAGTCCATTTCCCTGAGTATAAAATAAGTGAATGTTTCTAGGTGACTTTAAAGGCCCTTCTTACTCTATGATTCAAAACAAGCTCAGACTTGATCACATAGACTGCTGTAGATTGGATGTCCCCCACCCCGACCTCATTGAGGCTTAATCCCCACTGTAACTATTGAGGGTAGGAAAATCTCTTAAGGTAATTAAAAGGAGGTGATTAGATTATAAGGACCATGCTGTAGTGAGTGGATTAATAATGGTGGTTGATAGAGTTTGGATGTGTTGTCCCCCCAAACTCACATGGAAATCTGATCCCCAGTGTGGCAGTGTTGGGAGCTATTTGAGTCATGGGGAAGGATCCCTCATGAGTGGATCAATGCCCTCCCCGGGGGGTGGNGTAAACAGGGACTAGCCAATTAGTCAGGCATATCATTCCCTGAAATCCAGTGTGTGAGGTCTTAACACAAAGAGAAAAGACTCTTTAATTAAAAGTTATACATCTGTTGTTTGAACATGGTTGGAGAGACGCTAAACTCAATCCTTTAATGGTTAGGACAGAATGACGTATAGACAAAGTAACAGGTGTGCCAGGTTCCCTGCCAGCACACATCTTCCTGTGTCCAACTAGATGACACAATTACCAGTTCCTGGTGAAGCTTTGTCTGAGGGTGTGTCAGGAGTCAGGAGACCCAGGTCCACATTCCAGGTAGTGCCAAGTAGGGCTCATGCTTAACCATTCTGCGCCATGCTGTCTTCTTCAGTGGAATAAAAGATTGGGCTGGGTGGCTTCAAAGGTCCCTTCCTTCTCTAAAACTCTGTGATCCTCTAAATAAGGAGAAACAGGAAACGGAGGTTCACA
>NW_007740768.1:0-19971 GCF_000696425.1 Galeopterus variegatus | reverse complement strand
GCTATTTGAGTCATGGGGAAGGATCCCTCATGAGTGGATCAATGCCCTCCCCGGGGGGTGGAGGTAGTGAGTGAGTTCTTGCTCTATTAGTTCCTGCAAGGGCTGGTTGTTTAAAGGACCCTGGTACCTCCTCCCTCCCTGTCTCTTGCTTCCTCTCGCCATGTGATCTGCTTGTACCCGCCGGCTGCCTGTGCTTTCCACCATGAGTAGAAGCAGCCTGAGGCACACACTAGATGCAGCTGTCCCAGAATCATAAGCCAAATAAACCTCTTTTCTTTACAAGTTACCCAGTTTCGGGAATTCTGTTGTAGCAACACGAAAATGGACTAAAACAGTGGTCATGGGTGTGGTTCTGAGGGCTTTAAAAGGAGAGCACATGGGAGTCTCTCTCTCTCTGCTCCACCATTCCGCCATGTGAAATCCCTGCATTGCTGCCAAGAAAAACCCTCCCCAGATTTGTTCCCTGGACTGTGAACTTCCCAGCCTCCAAAACTACAAGCAATAAATTTCATTTTCTTTATAAATCACCCAATTTCTGGTATTTTGTTATAAACAACAGAAACAGACTAATACAGAAAATTGGTACCAGAGAAGAGGGGTGTTGCTTATAACAAATATTTTTAAATGTGGAAGTGACTCTGAAACTGAGTATTAAAGAGAAGCTGGAAGTATTTATAGGAGCAGGCTAGAAAAATAGCTGCTGGTGAGAGTTTAGAAGACAAGAAAACAAGGGAAAGTTTGGAAGTTCTTAGGAACTGGTTAAATGGTGGCAACCAGAATGCTGATAGCAATATAGATAGTAAAGGCCATTCTGTGAAGATCTCAGATACAAATAAGAAGGAACTTATTGGGAACTGAAGCAAAGATCACCCTTGCTAAGAACTGGCAAGGAACTTGGCTGCATTCCGTTTATGTTTCTGCATTTTGTATTTACAGAATGTGGAACTTCAAGGTACTAGGGTATTCATTGGAAGAAATTTCTAAGCAGCAAAGCACTGAGAAAGCTGCACAGCTACTTGCAACAGTCTATGCTGAGTTACAGCAGAAAAGGCATGATGTAAAGCCAGAATGTATAATTAAAAGAGCAGCAGAGCATAAAGAAAGATTTGGAGAATTTGCAGCTTGGCCATGTGGTAGAGAAGCAGAGAGCATTTTCAGGATAAAAATGCAATGGTGCTAAGGAGATTAGTACAGAAGAAAGGGATTATTAAGAGAAGGAAAAAAGGCCCTGAAGGCATTGCAGAAGCTTCTGAGGTCAACCCTTCCATTACAGGCCAAAAGGCCTAGGGAGACAGAATGGTCTCAGGGAACAGGCCCGAGGCACCCTCCATGGGCTCGCTGCCTGAGGCCACCTTGGGAAGCTGCTTCTGAGCAGCTGGCTCTGGCTGCTCCAGCTGTGGCTAAATTGGCCCCAGGTGTGGCTGGACCCACAGTTTTGGAAAATATAACCTGGAAGCCTTGGCAGCATCCATGTGGTATAAGGTTTGCAGGCTCACAGAATGCCAGAGCTGTGGAAGCTTGGGAGCCTGCATCCTTATTTCAAAGGATGTATGGAAAAGCCAGGGGGCCAAGAAAGAGATCTGTTGCAGGGGTGGATTCATCAGAGTCTTCACTACAGTGATGCAAACAGGAAATGTGGGGTCAGAGTTGCAGTGGAGAAACCCCATCAGCGCCATGTCTGGTGAAGCCTTAGAAGCAGGACTGCCATGAAGACCCCAGAATTGTGGAGATACCAGTGTTCAATGCCAGCCTGCAAGAGCTAGAGTGTGGCCGAAGACCAGTAAATCCATAGGAATGGAGCTGCCCAGGGACTTGGGGGCCCATTCCCCCACAGCAGCATGCCACCAGTGTGCAGAGGTTGTCAAACATGAAGTCAAGGTACATGATTCACTAGCTTTAAGATTCAGTGCATGCCCTGCTGGGTTTCAGACTTGTTTAGGAACTGTCACCCCATTCTTTTGGCCTGTACCTCCTTTTTGGAATGGAGATATGTACCCTGTGCTTATCCCACCATTGTATCTTGGCTGTAGGTAACTTGTTTTGTTTTCACAGATGGGACTCTGAACTTTGGACTTTTGAGTTGAAACAAGTTAAGACTTTGGAGACTAAATGAATGTAGTTGTATGTGAAAAGGACATGAGTTTTGGAGGGCTCAGGGGCAGAATGTTATAGATTGGATGCCCTGCCCCCAACCTCATTGAGGTGTAATCCCCACTGTAACTGTTGAAGGTGGGAAATCCTCTTACGGTAATTGAAAGGTGGGGCCTTGAAGAGATGATTAAATAGTAGGACCATGACATAGTGAATAGGTTGATAACGACGATCATGGGCATGGTTTTGAGGGCTTTAAAAGGACAGCACACAAGGAGCTCTCTCTCTATCTGCTCCTCCACTTTCTGCCATGTGAGATCCCTGCATCACTGTAAAGCCACCACCAAAGAAAACCCTCACCAGATTTGTTCCCTGGACTTTGGACTTCCCAGCCTCCAAACTGTGAGCAATAAATTTTGTTTTCTTTATAAATCACCCAGTTTCAGGTATTTTGTTATAAGCAACAGAAACAGACTAATACATATACCTTGGGAGCCTCATGATTATCATCCATACTCAGATGGCTAGAGAATGGGATGGTCCCTCATCATCTCAAGCATCATTCATATGCTCACAGAAACACAAAACCATATTACTAGACCCAGCATTTTCTTGGGGAACCCTCACAATCTATACCATAGCATCTTTTTCTTATGGAGTCATTATGGGTATGCCTTGGAAAAATGTCCAAGGAAAGAAGAAATATCATAGAGTGAAATCACCCCTCCAGATGTCAGGAATTGGTCCCAGAATAACGACACAAGTATTTCCTCTCCATTAATGCAAATAGGGCTGGAGCTGCTGGTTTCCAGCTAGACAGAATGAAAGCTCCCTGAAGGCTAGGCTAGGGTCAAAACTTAAAAATTCATTATTATTAGAAGTCAGTCACCCCAAGGTACTTAGGGATGATCATCGACATTATCACCCTATCGTCCATGCATTTATAAATCACCTACCATGTATAGGACACAACAGCTAGTGTGGGCCATTTGCTAAAGATGCCAAGTTCTTCTTTTCCTAACAGTGAGAATCATGAAGGTGAATAAGGCTTTAGTAACCTCAGACAGGACCATAGGGACCATCAGAGTGTCTGTAGAAAGAGAGTATAAGAGTCTTCTGGGTAGGTGGGGTAAGGGATCCTAAGAGCAAATGATGGGCATGTCATGATCACGACTTAGAAGAGAGGGTGCCCAGTTGTATTAATTTGCTAGAGCTGCCATAACAAAATACCACAGATTGGGTGATTCAAACAACAGAAATTTAGTTTCTCACACTTCTGGAGGCTTAAAGTCCAAGAGCAATGTGCTGACAGAACTGGTTTCTCCTGAGGCCTCTCTCCTTGGCTTGCAGATGGCCACCTTCTTGCTGTGTCCTGGCATGTCCTTTTATCTGCACACACATGCCCCCGATGTCTCTTCCTCTTCTTATAAGGACACAATTCATACTGGATTAGGATCCCACCTTCATGACCTAATTTAACTTACTTCTCATTAAAAGCCCTATCTCCAAATATAGGTGCTCCTCAATTTATGAGGGGGTTACATCTTGATAAACCTATTGTAAGTTGAAAATATCAGAAGTCAAAATGCATTTAATACACCTAAACTACAGAACTTCTCAGCTTAGCCTCGCCTACCTTAAACATGCTCAGAACACTTATATTAGCCTACAGTTGGGCAAATCATCTAACACAAAACCTATTTTATAATAAAGTGTTGAATATCTCATGGAATTTATTGAATACTGTACTGAAGTGAAAACCAGAATGATTGTATGGGTACTCAAAGTATGGTTTCTACTGAATGCATATAACTTTTGCACCATGGTAAAGTCAAAAAATCATTACATCGAACCATGGTATAAATCAGGGACCATCTGTACAGTCACATCCTAAGATACTGGTGTAGGGTTTCAATATACAAATGGGGCGGGGAGGACACAATTCAATCCATAATACCAGTATTGGCCCTTCCCAAAGTTATGGGCATAGATAGCCCGAGAGTGTTCTAAATTTCCTATTCTTTACAAAGTTCTCTCCCCACCTCCTGCCCTAATTTACCACTTTCGCAAAGTATGGAGTCATACAAGGTCAGTTGGCTGGATCTACTTTTCTTTATTTTTTTTACCATCCACATTTGTTGGATAACATAGACTTTTAAGGTTGAGAATTAATAAGCAACGAGTTGGCTTCAGGCCTAGTCTGGGCAGCTTTTGGTAAACTACCCACACTACTCTTATTTACCAAATCTTCAGAGTCACGGAGGAGTTATGTAGTGGGTAGTGGGCAGGAAAAGGTGAAAAGAAAAGAAGAAAGATTTCCGTACATCTAAGTCCAGAAATGCCTCGTCATGGGTCTGTCTCCATGGATTACAAGACATTTCCTGAGTTACAACACATCGGATTAACAAGCCTAGACACAGGCAAGATGAAGGAGAAAATGTTTCGCAAAAGAGTACTGGTTTCCTATCAACACTAAATTTTGTTTTTTCTGGCAAAACACCAGCCACACAGACCAATACACACAGGCCCATGGGCCCTGTCTGACATTTCAAACACTCCAGTTCTGGATATGTTTATATATTTGTTCAGCCAGTTTTTAAAAAAAGAAATCCCAAAATTTAAACAGTCATTTCCCAAACCACCATCTGTCTCGTTGATGAATTTTGTTTTTTAAATGTATTGAGTCATAAGCAACCCTCTCCCACCCACTTATTCACTCATTCAATAAATATTTACTGAGTACTTTCCACGCACCAGATTTGGGGATACAATGGTGATAGCCATAAGCTTGGGAAGGAGGCAGATAAGTTCTAATAAATGGTACTTATTTCACCACCCTGTACCAGGTGCAGTTCTGGGTGTCTTAAATACATGGGAAGGTGTTATTACTTCCACTCTACAGTGAGGAAGCTGAAGCTCAAAGAAATTCAAAAGCCAAGGCCACAGTGCTAGTCAATGGAAGTATCAAGCCTAGAAGCCAAGTCACCTGACCCGGGCAGTGCCTTTCTGCTGTCTTAACCTGCAGCACATGAACTTGGATGGAAAAAAAATATTTGCATCTTTATTTTCACCAATATTTCATTGAAATTTAATATTTTCTTCAATTATATACACAGGCAACAAACCACAGCAGTATCAGCAGTACCTATGACTTTGTCACCAATAGAAATCACAGCTATTTTCTCATATTAGAGGTGTTGCCTATAATCTTGAAACATTGTGTTCTTTACTGCTTCAAAATTATGGCAGCTGTTAGATCCACTACTAGATCTTGTTATTTAATAATAATTAGTTTTTTAAAAAAGCACATGTATTACCACATCACAAATTCTTTTAATATTTTGACAAGTGTTTTGCAATTGGTTTTCTTTATTGTAATACTGTGCCTTTTATTTCATACCTTTAAAAGAATTGTTCTGAAAAAGTGTCCTTTAGTTTCCCAGAACTGCCAAAGCGGTACATGGCACAAACATGGGTCAGTACCTTGCGTTATAATGGGTAGTCCAGGCAAATCCAGAGACTCTGCTCACCGTGTCTTCGAGTAAGAAGTTAGGTTGATTTTGATAATTAAAAGAGAGGATGAAGGGAAAGGAAAGGAGCCCCGATTCCACCAGAGGACCCTTTCTCCCCTTCCCACCAATTCCTGTTCAGCGGCGCCCTAACTGCTGTCTTCTGCGAGTTCCAGCCTCAGCTGACTCCTCGAGCGCCCCTCTGTCACACACACACAGTGTCCGTGGATAAACGTGTCACAGCCGTGGGCACACAGGCCGACCTCAATCCCTGACCCCCAGAGGCTGAGCACCACTCCCGCCCCGGCACAGCGCTGAGTGACAGTCAGCAAGTGGAAGGCTCCAGAAGTTCCCGCACACCAAGATCACGGATACTTCGGTTTTTAAGCGCCCACCGCAAGTCGGCCTCTCAGTGCCCCGAGGCTCCGACGCTCCAAGAAGGAAGCAAGAGTCCCAAGACCCGGGTTTCAGACAAGGGCAGCAAGAGCCGCGGGCGTCCGGGGAGTGGCAGAAGGAAAGTCAGAAGCGGCGTGGAGCGCGGGGCACCGGGTGCACGGAGCCCCGGCTGCGGGGACACGGCTGGGTCAACAACTAGTCTCGGGGGGCGATCTCCGTCCCGCTTCGTCCCCCTCCCCTGGCCGAGGGCCCGAGATGGGCCGCCGGATGCCTCTTACCCGGGGGCAAGTGGAGCCTGCGGTCACAGCGTTGGCGCAGCAGAACCGCCTCTCTCTGCTGGGGCTCCCGGCCTCGGCTGCGGCCCCGCCCGCCAGGCGCTCCGGGCGGAGGCTGGAGGCGGGGAGAGCGAGGCTCCCACCAGGAAAGGTCCGGAAAGGTGTCGCCTCTGCCCCGCCTGACGCCGCAGCCTGGGCACCATTGCCAGGGCATACTGCACCGGGCTTTGAGCGCGCACCGGGACAGAGCCAGGGACGCGGCCACAGCCGACCTCGCGGGCTCCCGCGCGCCGGCAGAGGACAGGAGGCCACCTGACCTTGCTGCCCCTGGGTGCCAACAGCGTGGCGTAATCGGGACGGGCAAAGGTGGGGGCGGGGTGCTGTAGATAGAGGCCCTGGTAGTTTGCCCTCGGTCCTCCAGTGAGCCCTGGGCTTGTCGCCTGGTTCCCACGACTGCGGGGAGAGACAGCTATTCCCCCGCTCATTTGACAGACGGGGCTCAGAGCTCAGCGACTGGCCTTGCTAAGTCCTGATGGAGCGCTTCCCTCAGAGCCAGCAGGCCGGGTCAGCGGGCTTTCAGCCACTGGCCTCCACACCGGGTTCCATTCCATTTTCATGACTGGACATTTTCATCCCGCTGTTCTTTCTAAGGGGGTGCAAAGTGTAAATGAGCAGCTCTCCACCGTGTCAGAGCCAGCAGCCCTCTTCGTAATAAATACAGGTGTTCCAAAAGTCTTGCTGCAATTTTCAGCGCTAAGAGCTTCAGAAGTGCAAGTGCTACGAGGTTGTTTTATTTTTTTTTTTAAACCCTTGAAAATGTAATTACTTATGTTTCTTTTACACTTATTTGGTGTTGTAAATTTTAAATATTTTTTAAAATTTTTTGTATCAATCAACAGTTTCTATCTTTAGAGAGACTGAATCAGTGGTAAAATCGCCATGAACACCACGGCTACAAATGCAGATGGCAGACTTTTATTGGCAACTCAATTTCACCTGCAGCATTGCTCCTGTATAATAATTTTCTGAAATGGTGAATAACTCTGATAAAGCTTTGAACAAAATGAAGTGTAATGTTCTCTTTGTTTTTACCAGTAGATCCATTCCTGACATTTTCAGTATATTAAAACCATGCAAAAATTCTTGATGTTTGTAATTATCTGAGGTACAGCCTAATTTATTTTACCCCCCCAAAAAAATTTTTTTGCATGAATGTTGAGGCAAAGGTTGGGGAACCAGAAGTTGTGCAGGGCTCAGGACAGTTAGTGTTGCATGGCACTGTCCTCATAGAGCAGAAGGGTGGTAAGCCTCTCAATGCCAATGGATTGTGTCCCAAATATTTGACAAATAATAATCCCCCCCCCATATTTTCAAAATGCCTCACCCCAACTACCAATTTCACCACTTTACCCATCCCAGTTAAGAAGCCCTGGTTTAGATGGGAAGGATGCAGGCAGGCAGGAACTACAGGAGATGTGCTACTTGCTGGCTGGTTTGAGGTTGGTGGTTGTGGAATTAGATTCAGTTAAGAAACGTGTCCTGGGGCTGGCCCGTGGCTCACTTGGGAGAGTGTGATGCTGATAACACCAAGGCCATGGGTTCAGATCCCTATATAGGGATGGCCAGTTAGCTCACTTGGGAGAGCGTGGTGCTGACAACACCAAGTCAAGGGTTAAGATCCCCTTACCGGTCATTTTTTTAAAAAATAAAATATAAAAATAAAAATTTTTTAAAAAAGAAACACGTCCTGAGCAGATCCCACATGCTGGGGGCTTCACGTGTATTCATTCTATTATCTCACCCAAGATTCTTCCTTCCACTGTAAAAGACAACACTTTAAAGGAGAGCAGAGGTTGTAACCTGCCCGTCAGACAGCAAGGAAGGGGACTGAGAGTTTACTCATTCACTCAAGCAGTCATGTTTCATCTGTTGGATAGTCTCTGAGTCATTGCCTGCTATGTGTCAAGCAAGCCCTGTGTCTGCTGTCTGGGCATACACTGTTGAAAAAATCAGACTTGATTTCTACCTATGTGGAGCTTGCAAAGTAGTGAAAGTGCACTTGGGGAGATAATAAACTAGGAGAAGCATTATTAAAGGGTGGGAAGAGGAATTCATAGGAGGGGCACTAATTCAAGAACATCCAGGAGAAGGAAAATCAAACTAACAGGGTTCTGGGAAGACGTGCAAGGCTCATGGGCAGGAAGGGCTTGTAACAGGAATGGATGGGAATAGAGAACAGAACAGGGAAAGGGAAATGGACCCTAAGTATCACAAGAAAGCGAAGGCAGAAGAGGAAGAGTGGGATAAAGAGGCTGATCCTGCCAGCATGCAGCTTTAATAACACCCTCCTGGTGGCCTGTTCAGCAAGCCCCACACTCACCCCTTCCCTGCAACAAATGCTTACCTGGGTTAGTAGCTAGAGAAGCAGCTCACACCACGGCCCCTGCAGACCCTTCCTGGCTGGAACAGCAACTCAGTCAAGACGACATAGCTTCTGATGAGCTGCAGTGAGACTGTAGGGGAGCTAGAGAGGAGTTTCTGCTGTGCACCAGGGATGGAGCAGTGCACCATGTGCATCCTGCCAGGCCACCAGGCAGTCTCAGAACCACCAGGAAGTGGACAGACAAATAGAGGATAGTGATTGTGTTTTATGCTTGATTTTTAAAAGGCAGCTCCAGTACCTCCCAAATGTGCTGTTTTCCTCACAGACAACCTGCTTATCAAATAATTACTAAAATTGCTATTGGTCTACAGGGCAGCTAGAGTTTCCTCATTTGTGTATATGGAGGTGTTTCATAAACACAAACTACAAAGTGCTCTATCTCAGTCAGCATCCTTGGTTGCAAGCAAAAAGCCAGTTTTAGACACTTAAATAGAAAAGGGATATTAAAAGCCTCTCGGGGGTTGACAGAACCATCAAAATGATGGAGTGATGATGGCAGGAAAAATGGACAGGACTCAGAATAGCTCTGGAGAATCAAAAAGGAGAAAGCACAACACCATCTTTTAGCAGGAACAGCCTGGTTGCCCCCAGGATACTCCCACTACCACCACAAATTACTCTAGAGTGAATGACAAATATAAAGGGAATTCAAGTCCTCAGTAGGAGTGTCCAATTGACCAACTGTATGTCAAAGGCCAACATCATAGCTATCAGAGCAGGGAGAGTGTGTACTTGGCCCCTCTGAGTTCCACCAGGACTATCACGATGGATATTTCCACCACCACCACCCCCCAAAAATGGGGAAGGGGGCTGAATACGAGGCGGCAGGGTAAGGGAGGGAGAGAGGAAGATGTCTACTATGAGCTCCATAAATATAAGGTCCTCTTATCATAGATTGTTTTCTGCATGTATGCACAAGCAAGGTGGTATCCAGTGACAATCCTCACTCCTAGGACCGCAAGGAGTTCTGCTAAGTACATATACAGATGCTCCTCGACTTACAATGGGGTTACGTCTTGATAACCTTATAAGTTGAAAGTATTGTACGTCGAAATGCATTTAACACACCTAATTTACCAAACAGCATGGTTTAAGCCTAGCCTACCTTAAATGTGCTCAGGACACTTACGTTAGCCTACAGTTGGGCAGAATCATCTAACACAAAGCCTATTTTATAATAAAGTGTTGAATATCTCATTTAGTTTATTGAATACTGTACTGAGAGTGAAAAGTAGAATGGCTGCATGAGTACTCACCATTAGCATACACAGCTGAAAGCACACTGAGCCTAAAAAAAATGTCTGAGGGCCGGCCTGGTGGCGCACTGGATAAGTGCGCCGCTTGGGAAGCGCGGCGGCGCTCCCGCCCAAAGGTTCGGATCCCACATACAGACCGGTTCCCGCTCACTGGCTGAGCGAGGCATGGGAGCAACACCGAGGGTTGCGATCCCGTTGCCGGTCCCTGGTCCGGTACGGGGGCAACACTGAGGGTTGCGATCCGTTGCCGGACACGGAAAAAGACAAAAGACAAAAAAAAAAAAAAAAATGTCTGAAACATTGAACTAAAATTAATTGCTGGATGAAGGGGATGCCACAGTGGCAGGGTCATCAATTTCTTCCTCTTCTGATGAGACTCAAGAATAGCTGGTAGAAAGCACTGGGGCACTGATGTAGTGTTCTTCAGGAAGATACCAAGTATCAGTTGTTTACCCTCATGATCCTGTGGCTGATTGGGAGCTGCGGCTCACTCCCGCTGCCCAGTAGTACAAGAGAGTATCATACCCCATATCGCTTATCTGGGAAAAGATCAAAATTCAAAATTTGAAGTATAGTTTCTACTGAATGTATATCACCTTTGCAACATTGTAAAGTCAAAAAATCATAAGTCAAATCATCATAAGTCAGGGATTGTCTGTATTGTAATTATTGTAGTATTATGTTATTGCTGTGGTTTGAATGTTTGTCCTTCCAAAACTCACATTAAAGTTTTGTTGCCATTGTAACAGTATTAAGAGGTGGGACCTTTGGGAGGCGATTAGGCCATGAGGGCCCCACCCTCTTGCGTGGTATTTGTACCTTTATAAAAGGGTGAGCTCCACCCCCTCTGGCCCTGTCTCTCCCTCCCACCATTCACCATGTGATAACACAGCAGGAAGGCCTTTGCCAGATGCTGGCACCTTGATATTAGACTTCCCAGCCTCCAGAACTGCGAGCCAAAAAGTTTGTGTTTATTATAATTTACACAGTCCCAGGTATTTTGTTATAGCAGCACAAAATGGATTAAGACAGTTATTGTTGCTATTAAATGTTCAGGCAGATGTTGTACTAGGTGCAAAGAGAAAGAAGTTCAACATCTCTGCCCTAAGACAAATGGAATAGTATAAATATTGAGCCTGGTTTATGATTATTGGGCCCAGTTTCTCAAAGATGGGAATCATTTGAGATGTGGGAAAGCTAACTCTTTACTGTTTAGGCAGTTACACCATACTATAGAGTGCACCTTTAGACATAAAATTGAAACTGTGACTAGGATTCTGGGAAGATGATGGAGTAGGAAGCAACAGCAATCTGTCTCCCATGTGGACAAGTGCATTGGCAGAATCTGTCTGATGTGACCATTTTGCAACTCTGTAATCTATTGAAGACTTGCAACTTCCAGGGGAGGCCTTGAACCATAAATTGCAGATAATTTTGGTCAATTTCTGCTCTTAGAACAGTAGCAGCTACCCATTCCCTGCCTGTCAGGCCATGGTAGGCAGCTGTGCTCATGGTCCAGGAGCAGCTTGCATACAGCTGTGGGAGCCAGGGTGGGTGGAAAGGACACTATCCAAATATCAAGGACATGTGCTCTGATCACTGATTGCTGCTTCTGGTCACAGAGGTGTGGACAAAGAGGTAGGTGGCCATTGTTGTACCTTTTTTGCAACCCCTTCTCCTTCAGCTGAACTGAATTCCAGGTGATTTAAAGGGATGATTCACCTATTCTCTTTATTTTTTTCTTTTTCCCCTTTTGGGAGCCAGACATCATAAATTAAGATATTCAAAAGCAATTGTATATACAGGGAAAATTAGAAAGTGACCACAAATGCCCAGGGAAAAGTATAGGCTCAGAAAAGACCTGAAAAGACCTTAATTCTATACCTCAGGCTGATCCATGGCACAGAGACAGCCTATGACAATCAATAAAACAAAAACAATAACAAAAAACAGCAAACTATGGGAAAGGGACAAAATCTGATTTTCAGATTTACCACATTATTAGATTCAAATGTCCAGTTTTCAAAAATCACAAGGCATACAAAGAAATAGGAAAGTATAGCCCATTCAAAGGAAAAAATAAATCAATAGGAACTGTCCCCAAAAAAAGACCTGATGACAAACCTACTTGGCAAAGACTTTAAAACAACTGTCTTAGAGATGCTCAAAGAAAGGAAGATATAGAGAAAATCAAGAAAATGATGTACACACAAATGGAAATATCAGTAAAGAGATAGAAAACCTAAAAAAGAAACCATAACGAAATTCTGGAGTTCAAAAGTACAATAACTGGGGGGAAGAAAAAAAGTACAATAACTAAAATAAAATATTCTCCAGAGGGATTCAAAGACAGATGTGAGCAGACAGAAGAAAGAATCAGTGAACTTAAAGACAGAACAACAGAAATTATCAAGTCTCAGGAGCAGGAAAAAAAGGGATTGAAGAAAAGTGAACAGAGCCTAAGAAATCTATGGGACACTATCAAGCCGACAAACATATGCATTGTGGCAGTACCAGAAGGAAAAGAGAGAAGGGGGCAGAAAGAATATTTGAAGACATAATGGCTGAAAATTTCCTAAATGTGATAAAAGGCATGAATATAGACATATAAGAACCTCAAAAACTCCAAGCAATAAGAACTCAAAGAGACCCACACCAAGATACATTGTAATCAAGATTGTGAAAGACAAAGAATCTTGAAAGGAGCAAGAGAGAAGCAATTCATTGCATACTATTTTTCATAAGTAACTTTGGAGGCCAGAACAATAGGCCAATATATTTAAAGTGCTAAAAAAAAAAAACTGTCAACCAAAAATTTTATAGCTCGCAAAACTGTCCTTTAAAAGTGAGGGAGAAATTAAGACATTCCCAGATAAAACAAAACCTGAGGGAGTTTGTTACTAGATCTGCCCTGTGAGAAATTCTCAAGGGAGTTCTGCAGGGTAAAATGAAAGGACACTAGAGAGTAACTTAAAGTCATATGAAGGAATAAAGATCTCAATAAAGGTAATCACATGGGCAGGTATAAAAGCTACTATTATTGTAGCAATGGTTTGTAGCTCCACTTTTTGTTTTCTACATTATTTAAGAGACTAATACTTAAAAAAATTTATTAGCTCGGGCCGGCCCGTGGCTCACTCGGGAGAGTGTGGTGCTGATAACACCAAGGCCCCGGGTTCGGATCCCATATAGGGATGGCCGGTTAGCTCACTGGCTGAGCGTGGTGCTGACAACACCAAGTCAAGGGTTAAGATCCCCTTACCGGTCATCTTTAAAAAAAAAAAAAAATTATTAGCTTATGGGTGGTTTCTTCAGGGTCATCTGGAAACATGAGAGCCCTTTTGCCAACTGTCTTGGGCTCTGTCTGCTGTTGCAAAGGCTTTTAAAAATATTCATTAAAAACAGACCTTCCTGCTCAAAAAAAATTATTAGCCTAAAAGCTAGTATTATTGTAACTTTAGCTTATAACTCCACATTTTGTTTCTACATAATTTAAGAGACTGATGCATTTAAAAGAAATATTGATTTATATTTTGAGGCACACAATGTATAAAGATGTAAATTTATGACATTAACAACTAAAAGGGATGAAGACAGAGCTATTAAAGGAGCAGAGTTTTTATATGTTTTTGAAGTTAACCTAGTATAAATTCAAATTACAGTGTTAGAACTTTATGATGTTAAATGTAATCCCAATGGTAAACACAAAGAAAATGGCTATAGAACATATACAAAAGGAAATGAGAAAGGAATTTAAATGTTTCACTACAAAAAATATCAACTAAACACAAAAGAATACAATAATGTAGGAAATGAGAAACAAAAAAAGCTAGACAGCATAGAGAAAACAAATAACAAAATGACTAAATAAAGTCCCTCCTTATCAATAATTACTTCAAATGTAAATGGATTAAACTCTCCAATCAAAAGACAGTGATTGGCAGAATGAATTAACTATATGATCCAACTATGTGCTGTCTACAAGAGACTCACTTTAGATCCAAAGACGCAAATATATTGCAAGTCAAGATGAAAAAAGAATCCATGCAAATAGCAACCAAAAGAGGGCAGTGGTAGCTATACTAATGTCAGAAAAAATAGACTTTAAATCAAAAAATATTACAAGAGACAAAGAAGGACATTATGTATTAATAAAAGGTTAATACTGCAAAAACATATAACAGTTATAAACATTTACACACCTAACAACAGACCATCAAAATATATGAAGCAAAAACTGACAGAATAGTAGAGAGAAATAGATATTTCTACAATAATAGTTGGAATCTTCAGTCAGACAGAAGATAAGTAGGAAATAGAGGACTTAACAGAATAAATCAACTAGATCTTGCAGACATATGCAAAACACCCAACAACAATAGCATACATGTACTTCTCAAGTGCACATGGAACATTTTCCAGGATAAACCACAAGTTAGGCCACAAATTAGGTCTCAATAGATTTAAAAATCTAGATATTGTACAAATTATCTTCGCTGACCACAACAGGATGAGGTTAGAAATCAGTAACAGAAGTAAAACTGTAAAATTCACATAACTGTGGCAATTAAACAACACACTTTTAAACAACCAGTGGATCAAGTAAGAAATCACAAGGGAAATTAGAAAATACTTACAGACAAATGAAAATGAAAACACAATATACCAAAACTTATGGGACACAGCAAAAGCAGTACTAACGGGAAATTTTATAGCTATATATGCTCACATTAAGAAACAAGAAAAATATCAAATGATCTAACTTTACAACTTAAGGAGCAATAAATATAATAAACTAGAAACAAAGCTAGCAGATAGAAATAAATAATAAAGATTAGAGCAGAGATAAGCAAAATAAAGAAAATAGAAAATAGAAAAACAATAGAGAAATTCAATGAAACCAAAAGTTTGTTCTTTGACAAAATCAACAAAATTGGCAAACCTTTAACTAGACAGACTATGAAAAAAGAGAGAACACTTAAAGAAAACTATAAACCAATATTCCTTAAGAAAACTGATGCAAAAATCCTCAACAAAATACTAGCAATCGAAATTCAGCAGCATATTAGAAGGATTATACATTATGACTACGTGGGATTTATTCCTAGAATGCAAGGATGGTTCAACATACAAATATTAATGTAGTACATGACATTAACGGAATGAAGGGGGAAAAAAACCACATGATCATCTCAACCGATGCAGAAAAAACATTTGACAAAATTCAATACCCTTTCATGAAAAAAACACTCAACTAAAAATAGAGGGAAACTACCTCAGCGTAATAAAAACCATATATGAAAAACCCACAGCAAGCATTATACTTAACAACAAAAGACAGAAAACTTCCTATAAGATCAGGAACATGGCAAGGATCCCCACTTTCACCACTTCTGTTCAACATACTACTGCAAGTGCTAGCCAGAGCAATTAGGAAAGCAAAAGAAACAAAAGATTTCTTAATTGGAAAGGAAAAAGCAAAATTTTCTCTGTTTGCAGATTATATAATCATATATATAGAAAACCCTACAGATTCCATACACACCAAAAAAAGCCTGTTAGAGTAATAAATGAATTCAGCAATGTAGCAGGATACAAAGTCAACACACAAAAGTCAGTTGCACTTCTATACAGTAATAATGAATAATCTGAAGAGGAAATTACAAAAACAACTCCATTTATAATAGCATTAAAAAGAATAAAATTCTTAGGAATTAGCCAAGGATGTAAAAGATCTATACAATGAAAACTACAAAGCATTACTAAAAGAAATTAAAGAAGATATAAATAAATGGAAACACATCCCATATTCATGGATTGAAAAACTCAGTATCAGTAAGATGTTGATACTACCCAAAGTGATCTAAAGATTCAGTCCTTATCAAAATCCCAATGATGATTTTTGCAGGAATAGAAAAACCCATCCTAAAATTATATGGAATCTTAAGGGACCCAATTAGCAAAACAATCTTGAAAAAGAAAGACAAAGTTGAAAGTCTCACACTTCCTGATTTCAAATCATACCACAAACATACAGTAATAAAAACATTGTGGCATTTGCATGAAGACAGACATATAGACCAATGGAATGTAATAGAATAGAGAGCCCAGAATAAATCCTCACAATACGGTTAAATTATTTTTGACAAGGGTGTCAAGACGACTGAATGAGGAAAGGACAGTCTTTTCAACAAATGATGTTGGGAAAACTGGATATGAGAATATAAAGTTGGACCTTTACCTAACACCATATATAAAAATTAAAGTCAATCTTATTAAAATTTGTCTTATCAAAGACATAAATGTAAGACCTAAAACTATAAAATTCTTAGAAGAAATCACAGGGCACAACCTTCACAACATTGGATTTGGTAATAATTTCTTGGATATGACACCAAAGGCACAGGCAAGTAAAGAAAAAATAGACAAATTGGACTTCACAAAAATTTAAAATTTTCTTGCATCAAAAGACAATATCAACAGAGTAAAAAGGAATCCACAGAATGAGAGGAAATATTTGCAAATCATATATAAGGGTACTTAAAAAGTTCATGGAAAGATTTGTATTATCTTTCAATTCTGTTTTTCCACAAACTTTTTGAAGTGCCCTTGCATCTGATAAGGTATTAATATTCAGAATATATAGAGAACTCTGAAAATTCAACAAGAAAAAGATTAAAAAATGAGCAAAGCACTTGAATAGACATTTCTCCAACAAAGATGTGCAAATGGCCAATAAGCACATGAAAGGTGCTCAACATCACTAATTATTAGAGAAATGAAAATCAAAACTACAGTGAGTACCACCTCACCCCCATTAGGATGGCTATTATCAAAAACAAAAAGAAAATAAAAGAACTGGCATTGGCAAGAACGTAGAGAAACCGGAACCTTTGCGCACTGTTGGTGGGAATGTAAAATGCTGCTATGGAAAACAGTATGGTGGTTTCTCAAAAAATTAAAAATAAGATTACCATATGATCCGGCAATTCCACTTCTGGGTATATACCCAAAAGAACTGAAAGCAGGATGTCAAAGACATATTTGTGCATCCACGGTCATAGCAGCATTACTCACAATAGCCAAAAGATGGAAGCAATCCAAGTGTCCATCAACAGATAAATAAATAAGCAAAATGTGGCATATACATACAATGGTATATTCGGCCTTAAAAAAGAAGGAAATTCTGACACACTCTACAACATGGATAAACCTTGAGGACATTATTCTAAGTGAAATAAGCCAGTCACAAAAAGACAAATACCGCATAATTCCACTTACATAGGTAGATATAGTAGTCAAAAATCACAGAGACGGAGTGGTAGTTGCCAGGGGCTGGGGGAAGGGGGAATGGGGAGCTATTATTTAATGAATACAGAGTTTCAGCTTTACAAGATAAAAGAGTTCTGGAGATGGACGGTGGTGATAGTTGTACAATATTATAAATGTGTTTAATACCACTGAACCATACACTTAAAAATGGTTATGGTGGTAAAGTTTATGTTATGTGTATTTTATCACAATTTTTAAAACTGGAAAAAAAAATTGCATCTGAGAGTGGGAGCGAAATTCACAAGAAATGAAACAAAAAGTAGAGGAGGCGCCAATCTTTCCTTCAGACTCCTTCAGGCAGGTAACTGGGTGCAGGTGTGACTTTTTCCTCAAGAGCAAGAGCTGGTGAGTGGGAAGGGCACCTTTGAAGCTGATATTTGGCTTCTTGTCAGTGTAGGTTCCTTCAAGATGCTTCTTTCTAGGGCCGGCCCATGGCTCATTTGGGAGAGTGTGGTGCTGATAACACCAAGGCCACGGGTTCAGATCCCTATATAGGGATGGCTGGTTGGCTCACTTGGGAGAGTGTGGTGTTGACAACACCAAGTCAAGGGTTAAGATCTCCTTACCGGTCATCTTTTAAAAAAAAAAAAGATGCTACTTTCTTCCCCACACCTGCCTCAGTGCCAGCAGCAAGTCCATGATTCCCAGTCTCTCGTTCCCGTGGTCCTTTATGGCATGGTTACTTATCACTCTCTTTAATAAAGTTATGTTTAATGTGATAAATTGTGTCCCTTCAAGGAAAATATGAACCCATTGAGAGCAGGAACTGTGTCTTCTTCATCTCCTTCGGCTCAGGCCTTAGCACTATGTCTTTTCCCCAATAAAAATGTAAATGTGTTGGGTTCATCAGAATGGTTCTGGGAGGATAAGCACCAAAAAGAAGCTAAAACAGATTGCCTCACAGGACTGTCAAAAATCCAGTAAATTTATAACTCGCGTTTGATAAGCACCTGGAGGGCTGGTATTCAATGAAAAACTCGGGAGTTGGGGGGAATGCAGGGATCTACGGCCTTTCTGGCCCCTGGAGCAGGCAACAATTCTCTGCTAGTTCATCTCTCTCTTTTCTAGGCATGTTCTGAACACAGGAAAAGTCCATCTAGAAGGGAGCTCACGGTGGCTGTGAAGTTGCACAGTTGGGGTTCTAGGCAGTGAGCATTTCCCTGGAGGGCCTGGGGACTCCCATATTTCCAGATGGAGCATTAAGAATAGAGGGATCTTGGGCCTGATTTTTGTAACCCTATTACACTTGGGCGATTGACCCAACCCTGAAAAAATTGCTGGAGCCCAAAGAGAGCAGCAAGTGAGTGAAAGCAACCATCCTCTTTCTGCCAATCAATAGCACTGTCCCTGGGGCTGCCAGCATCAGGATCCAGAGGGTCCCTTACCCAGGGACATTTTCTAGGAAATGCCACTTTAGGCTTCTTCGTTTCCTCTAAACTACCCTTTACTTTTCTCCCCACTTCTTACTCCCATTCTCTTTCCCCTCAGTGGCTTTGTACCTCTTCCTCTCCCAGGAAGCTCTACTTCTTCCCCGTGCCCAAAATGCAGTCAGCCTTGTCTGTCAGGGAAGAAGCTACGATAGAAATGGGATATAAAAGAAGTTTAAACTCTGTGTGACCTGCACTGCACATTTGAGATCAGGTCATTTTATGGATGAGCAGTATCAGCTAGAACCCAGGATAGGGAGCCTAAATTGTTTTTATCATTAGGAAGAAGAAACCCAAAGCCATGTGGAAAGGTCGTTACATATACGTGATAGGATGGAAATATTAATGAACTGTATTAGTCCAGGTACTCTGAGAAGCTGACACAAAGACAGAATTAAACATGCAAGGATTTTGTTAGCAGACTCTTGGGAGAGAAAATGTGGAGGGAGACAGAGACGGGTGGGATAGCCTTCAGACTGTGATGCAAGTCTGACCCCAGAAGAAAAAGAGAGGAAAGGAAGGTTGTGTGGAAGGTTTTTAGACAGCTGTGTAGTCTAAGGAAGGTTCAGCAAAACTGTCAGCGTCTGCAAGACAAAGTCAGCCACTAGCGGAGTCCTGTATTTCCCACACAGAACCAGCGTGATGAGAATACGACCACAGTCACACCAGGCCCATGCTTAGTACTCTGCTGCTGCTATTTTGAAATTCTTAATGCTATAGGTCAAATGGATCTCCCAAAAGTTCATGTATTGGAAACTTAATCCTCACTGTGATAGTGTTAAGAGGGTGGGAAACCCTATCATGGTAATTGAAAGGTGGGGCCTTAAGAGGTGATTAGATTGTGAGGGCTGTGCCCTTGCGAATGAATTGATCCATCATGGTGTAATGGGCAAGGTTCTGATGGCTTTAAAAGGAGAGTAAGTGAGCAGGTTAGCTCTCTTGCTCAGCCCATTCTCACGATGTGGTACCCTAGTTGCCACAGGATGCTGTAGAGAGTTCCCACAAAGGAGACCCTCACCAGACGTGGTCCCTGGACTTTGGACTTTCCAGCCTCTGAAACTGTAAGAAATAAATTTCATTTCTTTATAAATCACCCAGTTTCATGTAGTCTATTACAAGCAACAGGAAACGGACTAATACACTTAATATTTGAACAAGGTGCGCCAAATTTTCGTTTTGCACTGGGCCTTGCAAATTACGTAGCCAGCTCTGCTCTCAGGAATGGGCCTGCCCTAGTATCCC
>NW_007740767.1:16463-28515 GCF_000696425.1 Galeopterus variegatus | reverse complement strand
GTTTTTCTAATACTTTTTTACCAATTTCTAGTAAATGGAATTGGGATGAACTGAAAAATGAGATACTGAGTGCTGAAATTGAATGCTGAAATCAGAAATCTTATTTTGCTCTCCAAATGAAATTCGTAAGATCTGTCTATTTGTTCTCTTGATTACTTTTAATTTTTTAGATAGTTACATTTTTCTATTGATTTATTTCACAAGTTTTACTGATGGTGAAACGGTGGTTATGTTTTCATCTGATTGTAAGTTGTTGGGTATAATCTCATTCTAACTCACTGATAGTCTTGCTGATCCCACATACAGATCAGAGTATGATAGAGCTACTCGGTCCTCCCGCTATGAAGTCTAATGCAAAATGACTGGGCCTAGTCCACTGAATAGAAAACTATGAGAAGGAGACTTACATACATTTTTTCCTACTTTCTTTAAACATATAACTAATTCTGTAGTATAATATGTCAAAATAAGTAAGATAAGTAATACAAATTCTCCAGGTGTCCTTTGTGTAAATAACAAAAACTATGAATTCTGCATCAAATGCATTGTAAGCGAATCCTAAGACTCTTGGTTTCTTCTGTCCTCTCTCAGAAATATTTAGGATGAGCTTAATGACTAGGTAAAGTTTCACATTCCTAACCCCTGTGTTAATCATAAATCTTTCTCAAAGATTGTGCCTAAAGACAACAAAAATCAGAAGAGAGAGAGAGAAGAGGAGAGAGAGAGAGAGAGAGAGAACGATTAGAAAGAGATAATGGCTTGGGGCTGGGAAACCAGAGAACCTCATTTCCTGGTGATGAAGGAAGCCCCTTGTTCATCAATAACCTGCATCAGCGGTTTTCGCCTCCTCTTCAGCACTCACACCATGTTTCAGTTTCTACACAGGACGTATTTGTTCTACTCATCAGCTTTCCCACTGGCCCAGATCTCTCATCAGTCTATCACAAATCATTTCTGAAAAATATAGGGAATATACATGTACTGTGATTTTTACCCTTGCTTGTGTTCCCAGAGATTTGGGAGCACCCTTGACCCACCTCTCTGCCTAGAAATGTCCGTCTTATTTTACGGGGCTTGTGCCTGGTCTCGCGTGCTCAGTACCCCAACTCCAACCTTTCCCTTCTCTGAACTCCAACTGTGTTTGTAGCCTAAACTGTATAATTCGGTACTTAATTGCTCTCATTTTATTTAGGTAATCTTAATAGTTCTTTCAGGGCAATTCAGTTTTTTACCTACATATTTAGGGTTTTTATTTTTTTCTACTTCAATTATAATTTATACAGGTATACAGTAAATACCTGTCGATGAATGATTAGATATTAAACGTTTATGCTTGTATTTTTGTCTTACTAGGATTTCAATAAAAAATAGATGGTAATAGTGCTCAAAAGTTGGTAAGTATTATCCCACAGGATTACTAATAAATAATTTATGAAACTGATAATTTTTAATAAATATTTAGAAAACAAAAAAAAGCTCCATGATGGGGTTATGATGTCTAATTTCAAAGGAAAAAATATTCAGGCTAAGAAGGAATAGGCAGGGGCCGGCCCGGTGGCGCACTGCTACAGTGCGCCGCTTGGGAGTGCAGCGGCGCTCCCGCCGAGGGTTCGGATCCCACATACAGACTGGCCGCTCACTGGCTGAGCGAGGTGCGGACGCGGCACCAAGGGTTGCGATCCCGTTGCCGGTCCCGGTCCGGTATGGGTGCAACACTGAGGGTTGCGATCCATTGCCGGACACGAAAAAAAAAAGACAAAAAAAAAAAGAAGGAATAGGCAGAGGGAGGAACAGAAGTTAGCTCTAGAAAACCTCCAGAAACTGCAGGAACTAGATGATTTATCACATGTTTGGAGTGGGGCCTGGGGTTTGTTAACAGCAGAGAGCATCTACTACCAATTTTAAGTTGTGGTGCAATGGTTCCATGCTTGGATGCTGGAATCACTATGCCTGAGTAATGTTGCTGGCTGCGTGACCTTGAGCTGTTAGTCTGCTAAAAAAAAGTTGCATGATCTTGAGCTGTTAACTTAGTAGCTCTGAGTTCAAGTTCATTCTAGGTAAAATTGTAAATACAAGACCTCCCTCATGGGATCGTGGTGAAGATTAAATGAGTTAATACCGGTCAAAGATTTAAAATAATTGCTTGGTATCCAAGACAGATACATTTTTGTGAGGCCTGAAGCTTATAAAAATTTCTGGACCTTCCATCAGAAAATTTTTTTAAAAATTAGGAATACAAAATTAGATATGAGACCAGGTGATATCACTGGGAAGGCAAAGTGAAGACCTAAAAAAACCTTTCCTCCATACAAGCAGTGAGAATGCCGGCAAAACTTGTCAAGTCAGCTTCTTGCATACTCCGGTAATTAAAGGCTTGCAATAATCCAGAAAACATTTATTCAATAAAAGTGGCTGGATCTTGCTAAGAGTAGTAAGCTTCATCGTGTTTTAACTTTGCCCTGTTCCTGTTCTTTTCTCCCTAACTTAATGTCAGCCTTGAAAACAATCAGCCCACACATAATTTTGTAGAATTGCTCCCAAAACTTTTTGAGGTAATCTCATCCATACTTTAGAATAAGAGGAAACTGCAGTTTGGGGAGGTTAAAATCTCGCCTTACTGTTTGTAAAGGGGGAAAAGACCAATGCTATGGCTGAGAAAACTGGCAGACATGACCTTCGCTGATGATCAAGGTCACTAAACAGCAATAGACCATGTTGACAGTATGGACTCTTGATCTGATGTGAGGAGAATGACACTTGACTCCTGCTGTCTTTCTCCCCCAAACCCATAACCTAAGTCTAACCTGGAGAGAAACAGAAGACAAATCCCAAAATAGAGGACGTTCTGCAAAATATCTGACGGGGACTCCTCAAAATGGTCAAGGTCATCAAAAAACAAGGGAAGTCAAAGAAACTGTCACAGCTAAGAGGAGCCTAAGGAGACATGAAGAAAAATAGTAATGTGGTATCACATTCTGGATGGGATCCAGAAGAGAAAAAGCATATTAGGTAAAAGCTAAAAAAAAAATTCAAATAAAGTATGAACTTTAATAATAATGCATCAATATTGGTTCACTAATTGAAACAATATTGTTTTTAATAGTATCATAGTAATATAAGATGTTAATAGGGGATAATGGGTGTGAGGTTTATGGGAACTCTATACTATCTTTGCATCTTTCCTGTAAATCTAAAACTATTCAAAAATTTTAAAAAGTAGTTTTTAAAAAAAAAAAAAAATCTACGTTAGAGAAAATAGTATAAGGAGCAATTGAGACTCAGACTCATGGTCTTTGCCTTAGACAAAGGTATTGGTGCAGTACCTTTGCCCTAACAAAATACCTCAGACTGGGTGGCTTAAACAACAGGAGTTAATTTTCTCACAATTGTGGGGGCTTGAGGTCCAAGATAAAGGTGTCTGCAAGTTTGGTGTCTCTGAAGCCTCTCTCTTTGGCTTGCAGATGGCCTCCTTCTTAACGTGTCCTCTCATGGTCTCTCCTGTGTGTGTGCGTACCCCTGGTGTCTCTTCGTGTGCCCCAAGTCCCTCTTCTTATAAGGACACCAGTAATATTGGGTTAGGGCCCATCGGTGTGACCTTAGTTTAACTTAATTACATCCTTCAATACCCTATTTCCAAATACAGTCACATTCTGAGGTATTGGGGTTAGGGCTTCAGCATACAAATTTTGGGGAAATACAACTTGTTCCATGCTTTCCAAAGTTTGGGATAAAACCTCATGTATTTAACAATTATCTCGATTCCATTTTACATGTAAAAAGGGGTGGATGACATTTTTCTCGGCTCTCACTGTGTGAAAATCTTAGTTGCAGTTGTGAGTCGCTGCTTTTCGTTAGCTTTTGCATCTCCTTTAAGGTGCCCCCAGCCTCCGCCTGGCACTGGCTGCTCAGATCCAAATCTTCAGACCCCATATTTTCTCCTCTCTTCTGCATGTGGGCTTTTCTCTCCCTGCCCTCTTCTCTCTCTATTATTATTATTTATATACTTTTTTCATTGTACATGTTTGTGGGGGTACAGTTTGTTGCTTCAGTACAGGCATATATTGTATAATGATCTAATCAGAATATTAGCATATCTTCACCTAAACACCTATCATTTCTTTGTGGTTATAACATTCAAGATCCTCTTTCTGGCTGTCTTGAAATATACCATACAATATTGTTAGCTCCTGCTACCCCAGGGCACCAGAACTTGCCCTTCCTATGTAACAGTAAATTTATAACTTTTTACCAGTCTACCAACCTTTCCCCAGCCCCCCTTACCTCCCTCCCTTTCCCTGCCTCTGGAAACTATTCAACTCTCTATTTCTCTCTTTTTAATTATTGTTTTTAATTGACCCCTGATAATTGTACATGCTGTGGAGTACAATATGATATTTGGGTACATTCATACAGTGTGCAGTGATCATAGCAGGGCACTTAGTGTATCCATCACCTAAACATTTGTCACTTTTTTGTGTTAGGACCATTCAACATTATCTTGACTGGCTATTCAGAGATACACAGTACTTTGTTGTTAACTGTAGTCTCCCTATATTACTACAGAATCTTAGATCCCATTCTTCCTATCTCTCTAATATTATGTATCCACTGTTCATCCTGTTCCCATCGACTGCCCCTCCACCCCCCAGTCTCTATAACCACTATTCTACTCTCTACTTCTATGAGATCAACTCTTCTAGCTTCCACATACGAGTGAGAACATGTCGTATTTCTCTCTCTGGTTGAGTAGTATTCCATTGTGTATATATACCACATTTTGTTTATACATGCGTCTGTGGAAGGACATTTAGGTTGGTTCCAACTCTTGGCTATGAACAGCCGTGATAAACGTGGAGTGCTCTCTCACGTTATTTTATTCTTAGGTGGTATCTCATGCTCTGCCTGTGCATAATGCATCTGAAGATGTTGTTTCTCCTAATCCCAACCTTCTTCTTTACAGTTTAGTTACAATCAGATTGTTTTTTACTCCCTTTAAAAGTCTTATATACCAGCAGTTTTAAAGAAATTTCTAGAAATGGTTGATAACATTTTTATGATAATGTAAACCTCTTATCCTGGATCTTGGGTACCAATCCAGGGGTTCATTATCACCCATTTTTAGAGGGGGATAAAGGGAGTAAATGAGCACTATTTTCTGATGTTCTAACTTTTTGGAAATTATAGCTATAAGAGAATGTTTAAAGGAAATATAAAAAGGTTAAAAGACTTTAAATAGTCAATAATAATTCAAACTGGGGAATATTTTACTTGAACTTTAAAATTATGTTATATGAAATTATATGGGCTTGAATGATCTTTAAGACTTCCCTAAACATCTAAAGAATTTTCAAAGAAGGAGGATGTCTATAATTAACGCAGTCAATCATTAAATAAGGAGTACTTAAATTATGCAGACGCTCTTGAAGAACTTGCTGGAAATAAAGATGAGGCAGGGAGTTAAGTTATAAACAGCTAATGTATACACACACACACACACACACACATGCATACACACATATGTATATATAAATACATAAACATATACTTTTTGTTTGCTTTGGTATGCTTTTGAGACATTAAAGATATTAAATATTAACAAATAACTACAATTTTATCACACAAAAGATGGAATAAATATCTTGGAATCATGCAGTTCTAGGGAGACTTAGCAGTCATGTAAAGTCATACCTTTAACTTAACAACTGAGAACACTGAGACCTAGAAAGATTATATACATTTTGTAATAGTTACAAACATACTTACAAACCTAAATGTGTTTCATGTTATGTCTACAATAGCCAAGTGAAAGGAAGCAATATCTACATAAATTCCATTCGAATATGTGGCCAATTTTGTAAAGAAAAAAAGTAATATAAATATTCCAGTCCTTCCTGTCCCTCCTCACAAACACAGCAACATGCCTGGTTCCCTGAAGCTGATCTCCTCTCTGATGGTGACTGACTGTGGGACAGTCAAGATGGCTGCACAGTCCTTGGAACTCCTGCTGAGAGGATGGGTCATTTCTCCCTCTCTGGGCCTTGGCTGGCCTGTGATGGCGTTGACTGGTGGAGGATGGTGGAAGAGAAGCATGTCAGTTCCACACCTAGCCTGGAGGAGGGTTGGCAATGTCCGCCTTGCTGTCGGAGCCTCGACCATCATGTAAGATGTCCTGAGATTGTGGTACATGAGCCCATCAGCCTCACTGAGAGCTAGTTGCAAGTGCAGGATCTCCAGCCAGATCCATTGTATCAGAAGCTGCAATTTAACAAGATCCCGGGTGACTCATACGCGCTGTAAACACTGAAACACACTAGTCTAGAAAGTTTTATTAGCGGGAGTGGGAGTTTATATAAATAAATGTGGGAGGAACATTCTTATTTTATTGCAGGGTGCGTCTTCTAGACTGTTTGGACTGTGGTTAAATCTAAAGGGAAAATTGTTCACATTTATTTTCCTCTTCCTCGTCCAGTAATAATGGTTGCTAGTTTTGGATAACTTTGTTTTCCTCCAATATTGAGTTGTCGTTTTAGGAAGAGTTTCTTCAAACCACAAATATGCAGGAATAGGAAAGTGTACTTTCAAACCGGGGCATGAATTACAACATATTTAAAGTAGAGCTTAATTAGATGAGTAAAATATATAAATGCATTTTATTAGTTCTTTGAAAATAATTTTTTTACAATTTAGGTGGGAAAATAGATCCAGCAGAAGTATTATTACACATGCAATAATTAGGTCAGCTCTGGTTTCTGGTGCTGGAAAAAGGCATCTAGAAAGCGTAACTAAATTTATGAACTCAAGAAGGTGACTTTCTGGGGCAACTGGTAGCTCAGGAGCCATTTCTTTGACAGCTGTCCATTGTCGCCACCTTCTGGTCAAGGATGAATCTTCTTCTTCTGGCCTTGCTGTTTTAACTTTTGTATGGTTGTCTTTGAATAATTCAGCAAAGTTTAATCTCTTGAACAAAATTGAGGATAAAAGCAGACCAGAGTCTTGTACACAGTTTCCTGCTGGGCAGTAAACTCACCCTGAGGGAAGGAGGAGAGAGTCGGCTGAACCCTCAGATATGGATTGTTTTTCGGCATTGGAGAGGGAGATGCTTCTGACAGATCTTCTGGGAGGTGAGGTGACCCCAGGCCACACAAAGCTCTTCATGAGATGGGAGCACGGGGAAGAGAATAGTCAAGGCCGCCTGAGTAGCACCAATAGCAGATTTGCACATTGTGGGGACAAGGCCCACCCTACCCTGTGAAAGCGACGTGTTCTTCCCCACTGCATGCCAGGTTCTATGAGAAGAGGGAGCATGCTAGCTTTCCTTTACTCCCTTCCCACAGCCTGGTCCCTGGCACAGAGCTCAGTAAATATTTGTGCATTCACTGACTGACAGGAGGAATGTACTCACCAGATAATAAGGAAATTGAAACCTCTAGCAAGATCACAGACTAGTAATAGAGTGAACCCAAAAGGCAGGAGCAGCAAAAGCACCGGAAGCAACACCGGGAGGAGGAAGGATGTCCGGGGCCACGTGGAGACTGGTGCCCGCCCAGAGGACAGGACTGACTCGCCATCTCGGCTTGTTTTCCAAGGGTAGAAAGGGCTTTTGAACACAAAGAAAGAATGTTTTCTTTGCTTGTTTTTTCTGTTTTTCCATATGGCCTTGGGAAGCCCAAGTTACAATTCAACATATTTTTACCATATCCTATGATATATCATTGTTTCTATCAACATCCATATTCACCCAAAATGAACCTGTATTTCATCCCTTTCTCTAAGCCCAACTGAAGCGCCCGTCTTCCTGTGAATACACGCTAATTTACAAGGAGTGCGCATTACTATTTGTTGTAGCTCCATGTGTTGATGACTAAAATAAGCAGTTCTTATTTGTGAGTAAAAAGAAACAGGGAGGGAAAAATGATTGAAAGCTATAAAAGCATGGCTTATCTAAATTGTATAAACTGAGGTATAAAACTAGCGATCAAGCAATTATTGTGGTTTGTAGAAAATACACAAAGGTGGTTTCAGTGTGAAACATGAAAGGGACTTTTAAAAACAATAAAAGATTTTTCTTCTCAAGACAATTGAAAGTGAGCAATATCTATTCTTCAACAAATATTTATTAAGCACCAACTGTGTGCCAGGCACTGTGTAGCTGCTGGAGATTAAATAGCAATCGAGACCATGAGATGTTGGCCTTCGTTGTTCTTGTGGACGTGGAGGAGAACACAGAAAATGAACAGGGAAATTGCAATGAAGTGTGAAAGTATTTGGATTGGGGAAGCATAAGTGTTGGAAAAGGCTTCCCGGAGGAAGTGGCATTTAAGTTGATGATGGCGATTGCTGAGGGTGGGACTTGGGGTGGAGCAAGAGGGTCCCAGGCAAAGGGAACAGCATCAACAGATACAGTTCAGGATTTTACTTTCATCCTAAAGGCAATGGTAAGTCAATGCCCTGCTCCATCGTGGGCCTAAGGGCTAGAGTCCTAACCTAATCACATAAAAATGTCACATAATTAGGTCTTGTTTTATTTCTGAATATGTTTAATGTCATACAATTTTTAGGATATTTTGCCACTACTTAAGAATATTCTAAAATTTCTCCAGGAAAATATAAATTTTGTAGTCTTTAGACTATTTACTTTGTCTTTAGAACTTTTAGTTAACTGTATAAAAATTAGAGAAAGCTCCGATGCCCATTTAAATTCATAGTGTGCTTGACTTTTTAAGATATTTAATCATGGATTTTCATAATGTGCAGATACTAAATTCACATTGTGGAAAATCAGTGTTTTGATAATGTCCGTTTCTATTAAGTCATCACATCTGAGGTTTTTCACATCAACAAATGAAAGCAAAAAATGCACAAAAGCATATAAAATGTGTTCCTGACTGTTATTATGCAAAGCTAAATATTTCAATACGAAACTATTATTCCGTTGCCTTTTGTGAAATGTAGGCCAAGAGGTTCAGTTCCCCGAACAGGGATGTTCGCACATGGTTCTGAGTTGCATCGTTACCTGAGAGCCACCTTTGTTTCCCATTCAGGGCTCACAGTGGAACTGGCCTCCCACTCATAACTCAGGAAATTACATGCTTGTTAGCATTGGACCATAAGTCTAAGAAGATGGGTATTTTCTTTGGTATCTGAAGTATCCGTATTAATATTCTAAGCTTTAGTATTATATTGAGAGCAGACTAGTTGTTTATGTATGAAACGAAAGCCATTCATTGTAGAAAATTAGTTTAATGCAAACCAGCATTGGGTTTTATTAGCACGCTCACTCTTAGTTCAAACTGTATAGTGTGAGTATCTGTGTGTGACGTTTCATGCAAAGTACTGAGGACCTGGTATTTCAACCACGATGACTTGATGCGTAGCCACAAGTCAGCTGCCTGTGTTTCATAAATTCCAGAGGGTTTTCTGACGTCCTCCTCACCACCCCTTACTACCTGCTTAGTAATAAATATAATTCTATTTTGGGGTCTGGGTTCTAATTTCACATAAAAATGAGATCACCGCCAGATATGCAAAGCAGTGAGCTTTAGGAATCATTTGTAGCTTCCTGACAATTAAGTGTCTAAATCCAGTTTCCTCAGTGGCAAGTGCAGATAGGAGGCAGGACTGGCGGCTGCAGCGCAGTTCGCATCCCCCGTCCAGGGTGCAGTTCTGCAGCTGGAGGCAGCTGCCCTCCCACTTGGCACAACATGAATTTGGCTATCTCACCACTAAATGATATGCATTCAACATTTATGAAATGAAGGTACTGATCAAACAGTCAACAATTTATAAAAATATCAATTATTAACTCAATTTCTTCTTTTTTTTTCACTTATCTACATGTACTTGAGAATGTAGAACAGTAATTAATGCTTACAAAAGACGAAGAAATGAGAGAAAAATACAAAGGAGTATAAAGTAGTTACATGCAGATGAAAGCTTTACTGTAGATTATTAATTCTGAATTTAGAAGAGATTTTCTTAAAAAGTCAAGGCAAGACTGACACTATTTGGTAAGCCTGATCTAGATATGATCAATCAGGTAATAAAGACCTGAAATTTCAAGCCAAAGTCATTTTCAATTTAGTCTCCATTTAAGTGTCTCCTCTCTGCAAACTCTGACTTGGCAACCGAGCTCTAATAAACACAATTATACAGACTAAAGAGCAAGCGAGGGGTGCACCATTGTGGAAATCTTGTGTGTGGAGCCAAGAATATGCAAGGAATGCTGACATCCCATGGAAGGACAATGCCCCTTGTAAGGGACAGTGCGAAGAAGATCACTAGTACATGAAAACCTTTATTAACAGAAACCTACTCCAATGAAGTCATTGAAACCATAAGTTATTCAGGAATTTTAAACTGGAAGTTAGTTATGATAATTTAGTTGCTAACAACATTGATAATTAGCACAAGTCAGAAAAAACTCGGTATTTTAGCAGATGTTTTCCCAAAATTTATACTAAAAATAAGGAAAGTACAAGGACACAGTGTCTGACAGAAAAACAAATCAATCAAATGTATTGTAAGAAATCACCCTATTTGGTATGTATATAATGTCTTCCTTCTGCCAAGTTAAAATTAGTTGGCTAATAGTATTAGGTTCTGTTCTTCAGTGTCATTAAAAGATTAATGGATAAAAAGCTCTGGGTTATAGTCTATTTAACCAGTAATTCTTCGGGGAGATGCAGAGGAGGATACAGTAAGCCCCTATGGAAGCCTACCCTGCAAGGCCACAGTGTCCTTGCGCCCTGAGGGAGACAGGACAGGAATCTCGAAGCTGGGTCAAACGCGGTTATTTTCTAATAGGTGTTTCAGCTCAAATCACCTTTTTTACCTTTCAAACATATTTTATCATCATTGTCATGTTATGGGCATGGAAGTCTGCCTATTTTTGAATGCTGATTAGGGTGAAATTGGTCGTTTCAGGACACCCTCAAACAGGACATGTTTTGTGTTCCAGGGGACCCTTGTCCCATGCCGTGGGAAGTACATGCAGCTGTTTTTAATGGTCAGCATTCCGGCTTCTCAATTTCCAGGAACTTGTGGATTCTCCCCTTAGACTCCCCACTGCCTGCCATGACAGGTTTGTACCCTCATTCATGCCCTCCGTGCTGCGCCCACTGTCCTGCTGTGGACCCTCCCCCAGCCAAGGCTTCTAACATTCCGCAGGATCTTCCCAACTCTGCATATTGCTACCAAAAACACACCCTGAATAGTTCTTTCTTCATGCCATTTCTCCCTGTAGGAACCTATCGAAACTTCCTAATATTTATAAAATAAATTTCAAACTTTCTGCTTGGATTTCAAGACTTGATAAAAAAAAACAGATCGATTGATTATCAGGTCGATTAATTAAATTTCCATTTATATCCAAAAATGAATGTGATATCATATATGTAAATCTGACAATAGTTTAAAAAGCAAATGTTGAAATAGTGTCCTACAGTGATTATATGGCACATAGAAAAATACAAATGAATTCTCTTTTTCATGAATAAGGAAGGGCACTTCTGGGCTAGACTTGAGTTAGAATGTTCTGTAATACATGACAGAAGTTTTAAACTGCTCTCGAATTTGCTTCTTGGCCCAAAGAAAAATAGGTTCAAATAGTGAACCAGCAGTCATAGCTTGAGACTTTGCACTGATAAGCAAATATTAATTTATGACATGGGTTCCTTTTCTTAAGATTTTTGAAATCATGTATAATTGCGCTCAGATTTCTTCACGAATTTTTTTACTGTTAGAAAATTTCTTAGATATGATATGTTCATGGATTATTTACCCTTACGGGACCCAAGAAAGAAATTCAGGGCTCTTGCAGTGTGTGTGTGTGTGTGTGTGTGTGTGATGGATATGAGAATTTTTCTGGGAAGAGCTTCTTAGTTTTTCTGTGGTTCTGGGTCCTTGACCCCCCACATGTGCATCACCATGCAGTACGATCCCCATAGGATATAGAGGAGGTCCCCAAAAGGGCAGCTCTTCAAACAGTAAAACAGGGAGAAACTGCCATATTTTCTCGCCTGACGGTCTCGGCCCTCACCTGTACCCTAGACAG
>NW_007740767.1:3917-15707 GCF_000696425.1 Galeopterus variegatus | reverse complement strand
ATGAGAATTTTTCTGGGAAGAGCTTCTTAGTTTTTCTGTGGTTCTGGGTCCTTGACCCCCAACATGTGCATCACCATGCAGTACGATCCCCATAGGATATAGAGGAGGTCCCCAAAAGGGCAGCTCTTCAAACAGTAAAGCAGGGAGAAACTGCCATATTTTCTCGCCTGACGGTCTCGGCCCTCACCTGTACCCTAGACAGAGAATCCAAGATTTAATGTGCAGTGGTTGTAAGGATAGATTAGAAATGTGTCCCAACACCCACTACTGGTGATTTGTCACCTTTGGGAGGCAGGTACTTCACCATCTTTAAGTACTTCTATTATGAGAAATTTCCTATGTTGTAAGGTTCTTTTTAGAGTTAAGTACCATTAAATTAAGAGGAGTTATATTTTCTAAGCTTTATTTGTAAAATTCTCCCATATCATTTTCTGGGCTTCCATATGAATTTATCTCTGACTTTGTATCCAAGCTTAGAAATAATGCATAACAAAAATATGGCTCCCATTACAGAACCCTGCACTCTGTGAAGCAAAACTCAGATAACTAGGGGGAACTAACGGAAGGATTTAAAAACGTATTTTATATTTTTCCTTAGTATTCTGACAGGAGATTATCAGCTTTTTCTCAGTATCACCTACTATTTAATCATCTTAAAATTTTTATACTAAAGTATTTCTAAATAAAAATAGAAACTGTTTTATAGTATTAATAATTTAAATTCCTTTTAATTTTAGAGAAAACCAATGTCTGAAATGTCACATTTATTTCACTTTCCACATTTTATTACCATACTCCCTGAAGTGTGAGTTTTATAACTGTGAGAGGCTTTATAGTCATTGTCACAGATACCTTGAAGTTCATCTTCACATTTGCACCTTGTAGCTGACTACACAGCCTTTCCTAGCGTGTTAGGGTCACATTCGGTTATTCATAGAGTCACCCAGTGAGAACAGTGGTTGAGATGACTATTACTTGAGTGCTTTGAGTCATATATTTTGCTCTCTGTATTTTGTATAAATGTAAAATTGTGTCAAACAATATGACAATGGTAATCACATTATGAAATAGAAACAATTCCTGCTAGTTCCAGCAGGTGGCAGCATATAATACGGCAAAAGCACAGACTGTCCTCTAAAAAAAACTGCTCACACAGTTTTCTTTTTTATGTGACTGAGTTTTTCCTCCATCTTTAATGTGAAGGTAACGTGTATGTACATGTTAAAGATGAAATAACTTTTCAGTATGGATATATATCATACTATGGTTAATAGTAATAGGTAAAATTTATTAAGGACTTATTCTGCTTCCCACTATTCTAAGTACTTAATATGCATCACCTTATTTAATGCTCACAATGACCTTTCTGTTGATATTATTGTGCATTTTTCACAGTTAAGAAAATTGAGGTAGGCACTTGCCCAAGTTTTCACAGCTAGTTTGTGAAGGAAGATTTTAAACGAGGCAGTCTGGCTCCAGTAGCCAGTCTTTTAACCACGGTGCCACGTTGCTTAATTGTTGGAAATGCAATAACTGATTAAAATTAAAAGTATTGGGAAAATGCAATGAGTTTTCAGAAAAGAAACCTGAATATTAAAGATAGTTGCAAAACTATGGAGTAATTCAGAAATGAATGAATCCAACTACAAGTCATTCAAGTAGGAGAGAAGATGAGATTTCAAGGAGTCCCAGCATTCAATGGTACAAGTCAGAACAGCCTGATATATGGCAAAGGCAAGTGGCAAATAAGGTCAGGAGAAATAAGCAGAATTTGTGTTGGGCGCACCAGATCTCGAAGGAGCACCCTGGGGCTTTGGAGAGGCACTGGATCTGCAGCATTATTGAGGAAATCAATCTTTCTTGAGTCCCTCTGCCTCCCTGACTCCATCTAATTCCAAGATGATTTCTTCATCTTAGCTCTATCTGGGCTGTAACTAGATGACACAACCTCACAACTGGGGAGATGATAGAGTTGACGGGATGTCTGTGCCCAGACTTTTTTTGTGTGTGTGAATATTAGGAGGAGTAAGGAAATTTAAAAACAACCTTTTATTTAATTTTTAAATTTAATTATTTCCTGACATACTGCCTGATGTCCTTTCTCCCTGACACTTTACCCTTACCCTGGAGTACTTGCTATTCTCTGAATATATCCCTCACTTTTGTCCTTCTGCATATTTGTTCATCTTTTCTAAACCTGGAGGCAGTCCATTTCTCCCTGGCCCTTTTCAATTATGGTTGTTAGACTAATATCAATATTGACCAAAGGAAAGGCAGCACGTATGGGCAGGAGAATGTCAGAGAGGCTAGAATAAATAGCAGCCCAGGTTTTAAAACCTACACAACAAAAAACCTTCTCTCGGCTTTTTTAACTCTGGTGTAACAGTTTTTCCCCCTACTAGACTGTAAATTAAATTCCTTTAAGAGGGGAGGCCACGTGTTATTTAACTTTGTGCCCCTCCCAACCTTATCTATGATACCTCTGCACAGCACTGTGCTCCCTGTAGGAATCAGTGACTGTCATGAAGGTGGAGTCCAGCTCAAATGTCACCTGGCTTATCTTGGCTGAACCCAAGCACCACTCACCTTGGGTTTTTAGCAGCCATGGGCCAACAAGGAGGCTGAATAAGCTGAAATCAAGCAGAGATTTTATGTATTTATTTATTTTTCTAGTTTTGGGGAGAGAGTAATCAGCTACAAAATATGGCCATGAAGAGCATAGCAAGGTGATATGTCACAGTTTACAAAATAAAGAATAATGTCTATAGGCTACTATTAAAACTGATAGTCACTGTCCTTTTCCCATGGACTAGGAGAAAAATTAAATCATACTGAAGCATGAGAGATCTATCCATATGTAGCACTGTCTGGGGTGGGAACAGGAGGTCGAGGTAGGAAGATGAGAGTCTTAGAGAAAACTGGCAGAGGCTCAGCAGACCTCTGGAGAACCTTGCTATGAACTGAGCTTCAGGGAAAGGGTAGGAATAGTAAACAGCAGAGTAAGGCCCAAATGCTTCCCCTCTGAATGGGTAGCTCTGAACCTTGGTGAACTTAATGCCCTCATTAATAATAAATGTTACACATGCTTTCTACCATGAATGAAATAAAGTTTAACAATAATATAAATTACCTACATATATAATTTTTAAAATCATTATGATTAAATTAATTCTGTTTTAAAGAAAAAAAAGTAGGGAAATAAGTATAATAAGGGAACACTTGAGGAGATAATCAAGTGTCTGGCTACTGGAAGACTCCAGCACATGGCAGGACTTCTAGCACGCCACAAATGTCAGTAGCACTTCCATTTATTTTGATGAAAACAACCCCACAAATTTGCAAAATGCCCACCAAGGATAGAAAAACCCCTTTGTAAGCCACTGTTTTAAATGTGTGATGTCAGGGTTGAAGTACTCCTGGCCACTTCTTCTATGCCATCTCGTTAAATGGTGTCTTCTTCCCTTTTTCCTATTCATGACAGTTCTTTGAGGGCAAGCAGAATGTCTGTAGTAGCACTTGAATATTAAGAGATGAATTTACATGTCCTTTAAAACTCTTTGAATAAAAATGCAATTATGACTGCAAGTAAAGTACACTAAAAAGAAGAGGAAAATAGGAGCTTTCAATGATATTACTTAAGGACATCACAGTTATTATATATGAGCTACAAAGTGGATCATATAGTACATATCTTTGACAATGTCTTTTTTTCACTTAAGAATATTTTGCACTGACAACACCTGGGCCTGCGGATCAATCATTAACATCAGTAAGAGTGAAATAATCAAAAATTATCTGCAGTCTCTGAAGTATACTTGTAAAAACCTTGAATATAATCAAACCTCTATATCTAACTTACAATTTACAGAATACATGGGGATTAGAGGAACAGGTTAAATGGTAAGAAGAGGATGTAATTAGCAAAATGGGGAATATAGAATATTCTTCATGAAAAATGAGCTACCTTTTATTATAAATAAAAATTACTTAAATGGAGAGGAGATATATAAATTAAAAGAGATGTCAGCAAAATGCAATATTTAGACCTCATTTGAATCCAAATTCAAACAAATATACTGTTAAAAAGACTTTTTTGGACAATAGAAATGATTTGACATAGACTTGATATTAGATTTTATTAAGTAATTACTGTTATTTTTATGATAACAGGATTGTATTAAGGAAATATATCTTATCTGCTAGTAATGTATATTGAAGTATTTACAGAAAAAATGACATGGTAACTGAGATTTATTCTAAAATACTTGAGTGGATATTTCTGTTTCTGGCTTTCATGGACTAGATTCCAGGAGAGCAAACCTCCTCTATCCTACAGGTAAAACATGTAGGATAAAAACATCCTCTAAGTTGCATGTAAAACAACCCTCCCCTCCCCCAAACAAAAATAAAAACAGAAATCCTGTTCAGTGACATCATAAAGCAATCAAAGCAGCCCAAACCTGAAGGTCAAAGATTCTGAGAGAACATAAAGTCACTGAGTGAGCCTGATGCTCCTTACTGTATCTTCCCAAGAAACATTTGGTGATTTTTAAATATTGCTGGACAAGAGGCTGAGAAACCCAGGAGGAATCTGAGCAGAAAGCAGGGGCTAAGCAGAAATTTTTGTCTATCTCACAGCACTGGGAGATAAAAATTGAAATTTAAGCTACCAAACCAGCTAGGATTTGGGGGACCAATTCCAAAAGAGAGAAAGAAAGAAAAAAGAAGGTGCAGAAAAGTTGAGTTTGGCAATCTGAATCACTTTTCCACTTGAAGGATTCATTGTCTACCAAAAGACTGAGAAGGGACACCCATCCTAGTGTCTGAGGAGTAAGCAGTGCTTCTGCAAGTTTCATGGGGTAGAGAAGTAAACGTGAGAATTTTAGGCCTGCCTAGGAGGAGGATCCCTGTTCAATATGCCTGAATGACTGAAGACTGCATCATAAGAAATGTGAAAACCAGAAATTGACCGTGATTTTTAAAGTCCAAAATCCAAAACCAATCTCAAAACCAGGAGGTATACTCATGTATCCATAGGCTAGAGAGAAAGCAAAATCACACCCAAGTGGGAGACATAGATCCATGTTGCAGAACTCAACACCGGACTGGATCAAGAGGATCTTGCTCTATTTTAACTGCTTGTCAGAAGCTAAGCGCACACACAGATATTCTACATTTACTTATACTCACTGCCCAAAATGTAATCAGTACTTAGCAGGTATGTCAAGAAGCAAAGAAAAAGCAAGCAATAGAAGCAGAATTACAGTAACTCCAACATTGGACTTGTTAGACATGGTCCTTAAAATAACAGTGATTTATTTTTTCACCTTTTCACTTTATTTTTATTTTTTATTATTACAAATTGTAATTTTTTTCTTTATTACCTTTATGCAACCTATCCCTCTCCTAACACCCCCCATCTCTATTATCCTTGGGTTTGTTTTCCCCTTCTGAAGGTTTAATCTATTGTTTTGTTCTTTTCTTTCTTTCTTTCTTTCTTTCTTTCTTTCTTTCTTTCTTTCTTTCTTTCTTTCTTTCTTTCTTTCTTTCTTTCTTTCTTTCTCTTTCTCTCTCTCTCTTTCTTTCTTAGCACCCAGTTATAAGTGAGAACATGCAGAGCAGTGATTATTATATTTATGAAAACAGATGACAACATGGAGAATTAGAGTGTATGAAAACAGACTTCAAGGAAAATATTCAGTTGAAAAATACAGTAACTGAAACTTGAAGGTACTTCAAAAAGTTTGTGAAAAAATAGGATTAAAAGATAATATCAATCTTTCCATGAACTTTTTGAAGTACCCTTATAGATGGTTTTATTGCTTATTATATTCAGTACCAAATGTTGGAATGAATGTGGAGCAAGGGGAACTGTCATTCGTTGCTGGTAGGAATGTGAAATGGTAGAGTCACTTCTGAAGACAGTTTGTTACTTTCCTATAGCTAAAAGTACTTGTAGTCTCACTACGCAATCCAGCCATTGTACTCGTGGATACGTACCTGGGTTGAAAACTTATGTCTACACAAAAATCTCCATGCATACGTTTATAATAGATTTATTCATAATTTCCCAGAATGGAAGCAATGAAGATGTTCTTCAATAGGGGAACAGATAAACAAAATTATGCTGCATCCACACAATAGAATATTATTCAGCGATGAAGGAAAATGAGCTGTCAATCCACAGAGGGCATAGAAGAACCTTCAGTGCATATTGCTAAGTGAAAGAAGCCAGTCTGGAAAGTCCATGTACTGTGTGATTCCAGTTAAATGACATTCTGAGGAGGGTAAAACTACAGACATAGTAGAAAGTTTAGTGGTTGCCAGGGTTTCGTGGGGAGGTGAGGAGGGTTGAATAGGTGGAGCACAGGGGAATTTTTGGATGATGAAATTATTCTGTACGATACTGTGACAGTAGATATATAGCATTATGAATTTGTCAAAACCCATAGAATTTATAGCACAAGGGGTAAACTAATGTATGCAAATTGAAAAAGTCATTTAAGAAGTAAAGGGATCCCAGGAAAGAGTGTAGAAAATCTAGCTGTATTAGAAATGTATGAAATAACCTTATTAAAGATGATGAAGTGGGGGAAAGGTGCTGATCTAACTGACTGGAAATGACCAGAAGATGTAATACGAAAGGCAAAAAGAACTGCATATAAACTCAGTGCTCTGGTTGATAAAACTGTTTCCCATGGAGGTGCATGTTAACAACTCTGACGCTACTATACTTGTATAACGGAATCGAACAATTAGGTAAATGGATTGTGGATGGTGGGGCTCTCTTATGGTTGGAGTGGGAGTTTACAGCCAAGCAAAGGAAGGAGGCTAGAATGACTCACGTGGCAATAAAGAAGAATCAGAGGTATCAGTAAGAACTCAGGCTTGGCTAAATATAATGCAGACGTTTACATATAGAAATATTTATATTTACATGTGTATATGTCATTAGTGTATACACATGTATTTCTTTGCTCTGGCAGCAAAAGGCCTAAAAGAAATGACATCCCAGTAGCAATGAGTACAGCCAGTCTCAGCTCTTGGTTTCTAAAAAATTTCTCCAATAGAAAGAGGATTTTTTTTGTAAAAAAAATGGCTGATTCCAGGACCGGGCAGGAAATATACAAGATGAGCAGGGAATGTCTTGTAGTGCCAGAAAGTAGGGAAGTGCTCGAAACAAAGAAGGAGACAGACAAACATCGAAACCCCACAGTGATGGGGGTGTGGCAAAAGGGACCCAGGAGGCACCTCAAAGAGCTCCCAATGGCCAAACTAGAACAATTTGAGCACCAAAATATGTAAAGTAGTTTTAGATTATAACGCAAGGTATGAAATAAATATTCATGAGTCATGCTGATATAAATACATGATTGAAGACATAAATAAGTCAGTGAAGAAAGACAATTTTCTGGTATAGAAAAATTTTAAATAATTTACACAGATACTCTGCCCTCAAGGAGTGGAGCACAACTCCCCGTTCCTCACGTGCTGGTTGTACATAGTGACTTCCTTCTTATCATAAAACATGGAAAGAGGGGGAAAAAATAGCAGCATAGTGAAGAAGTTGACAAAGAGTACTCAGCCAGGTGGCTGGGGCCAGCCAGCATCAGACACATCATGGTGAGTGTGTGGACCTTGACTGGACATGGTAGGTGAGAATGGCACTTGACGTCTCTGGTCTTCCTCCCCAACTCCAGTAACCCCAGCCTAACAATGAGGTGAACATCAGACAAAGCCCAGTAAAAGGTCTTCCTAAAGCACCTGGCCAGTATCCTGAACACTGTCACGCTCCTTAAAATCAACGAAAGTCTGAGAAATAGTCCTAGCCAGAGGCGCTAAGGACACATAACGTTTGTAATTACCTTTTTAATGCACACATAATATGCATTTCGCTTCAGTCTGTTATCATTCATTTAGATCTTGTAGAACCCACTTGCCAATATATTTTCTAGAAATTCACTTTGGGAAATTTTTGTTTTTTATCTTTCTTTGCTTTTTGCATTACAATACTCTCTTCTGGATTCATTGTCCCCCCTTTTGAAGTATATTCTTTAATAATTCTCTCAGAGCTGATTTGTGGGTGGCATAATTTCTGAGTCCCACGAGGTTTTAAAAGAACTAATGTACAAGTCACAGCCTAAAACAATTCAATGAGAATATCAGAATTTTTTTCTTTCTTAAATTAATGTGTAACATACACAGAATAAAGTGAATACAGTACACCAGTATTTAGTATGTTGCTCAATGATTTTTAAACACACAGAGACTTGAGTATGTACACCGCCATATGCCATCACCCACATCGTATTAGAAATCATTTACAGTAATCCATACAGTTTTATCTTGCTCCTTCTCCATCTATCCTCAATCTATCTATAGGAGAATATGTAAATATACTGACTTTTATCATCAGTCATTAATTTTCCTGTTCTTGAATTCTTATAAATGTACTCTTTGATTTCTGGTTTATTTGCTCACTGTAGTATCTATGAGATTCACAAATGATTTTACAGATTTTACTGCTTTTTTCTTTTGTTTTGTTTTTCCTGTGCAGTGTTCCATTGTTTAAATGTACCACAGTTTATTTATTCATTTTCCTGTTCGTGGACATGTGTGTTTGTTGTTTTAGTTTGTGATTATATGAATAAAAATACTGTGAACATTATTGTACATGTCTTTTTTGGGGGGATAGATGTGAGTCTTGGGAATCTTGTGGGAGTGGAATTGCTGGTGTGTATACTGACTTAACTCTTCAGGGAACTGCCGAAGTTTTCCTAAGTCACTGACACATCTCACCCTTCCACCAGCAATGGACGAGAGTTGTAGTTGCTCTTTTTGTTTCCTCACCAGCATTTGATATTGTCAGTCTATTTTTTTGTGGCAGCTGGCTGGTATAAGGTTCCAAACTCTACATCTTTTTAATTTTAGACCTTCTTTTTTTTTTTGTCCTTTTTGAGACCGGCCGCATAGCGCTCAGCCAGTGAGCGCTGTGAGTGAACCGGTCATCCCTATATGGGATCCGAACCCACAGCGGGAGCGCTGCTGCACTCCCAGCGCCGCACTCTCCCGAGTGCGCCACGGGCTCAGCCCTAATTTTAGACATTCTAATGGATGTGCTTTAACTTACGTTTCTTTTTTGATTTGTTCTGTTCTGGTTTTGTTTGTTAGTTTGTCTGATTTTTTAATTGAACCATAATTGATGGTTCCTATCTGTAGGGTATAGAGTTTAAGATCAACACCTGTGTGCAATATGCAATGCTCATATCAGAATAATTAGTATATTCAACATTATACAATATAAACATTTTTTGTGGCCCATTACCAATTTCTTACTAGGTCTCCCCCCCCTCCCCTTTCCCACCTCTGTTGGCCTCAGTTCTGTTCTCTCCTTTTGAAAGTTCAACGAATTATTGTGGTTATTATATCTTTCTTTCTTTCTTGTTTATTTGTTTATTTTTAGCTCCCACTTATGAGTGAGGACATGTGGTATTTCTTTCTGTGCCTGGCTTATCTCATTAACATAATTTTCTCTAAATTCACCCATGTTACTGTGAATGGCAAAATTTCATTCTTTTTTTTTTTATAACAGAGTATATTGCATTGTGAATATATACCACATTTTCCTTATCCAGTTGTCTGTCAGTGCACATTTAGGTTGGCTCCAACTCTTAGCTATTGTAAATAGAGCTGCGATGAATATGGGAGTGCAGGTATCCCTTTAACATGATGATTTCCATTCCTTTGGGTATATACCCACCAGTGGGATTTCTGCATCCCATGGCAGTTCTATCTGTAGTTGTTTGAGAAAGCTCTGTACTATTTTCCACAATGTCTGTAATAATTTACACTCCTATCAACAAGTTTAGGAAGGTTCCCCTTTCTCTGCCTCCTCTCCAGAATTTATTATTCTCTGCCTTTTGGGTACTAGCCAGTCTATCTGGTGTGAGTTGATATGTCAATGTGGTTTTGATTTTCATTTCCCTGATGCTTAGTGATGCTGAGCATTTTTTCATGTGTCTGTTGCCCATTTGTATATCCTCCTTTGAGAAATACCTATTCATCTCCTTTGCCCATTTCTTAACTGGTTTTCTTGTTCTTTTACTGTTAAGCTATTTGCATAACTTGCATATTCTGGATATTAATCCATCATCAGATGCATAGTTTGCAAATATTTTCTCCCATTCTGTAGGTGGTCTTTTTGCTCTGTTGATTGTTTCCTTGGCTGGGCAGAAGCTTTTTAATTTGATATAATCCCATTTATTTTTTCCTTTTTCTTTTGATGCCTGTGCTTTTTGGGGTCTCATCCATAACGTCTTTGCCCAGTCCTACTTCCTGAGGTGTTTCCCCTATATTTTCTTTTAGGAGATTTGTAGTTTCAAGTCTTATGTTTAAGTCTTTAATCCATTTTGAGTTCATTTTCATATATGGCAAAAGGTATAGGTCTAGTTTCATTATTCTACATTTTTGTACAGTTTTCCCAGCATCATTTATTGAAGATCAGTCGTTTCCCCAAAGTATGCTCTTGGTGACTTTGTTGAAGATCAGTTAGCTGTAAGTATGTGGGTTGAGTTCTGTGTTCTCTATTCTGTTCTATTTGTCTGAGTGTCTGTTTTTATTTCAGTAACAGAGTGTTTTGGTTACTATGGCTTTTTTTTCTTTTTTCTTTTTTTAACTGAAGCATAATTGATTATACATATTTTGGGGGTACAGTATTGACTATCATTATTTGTGTACAATATGCAATGATCAAATCAATATTTTAACACACACAATGGAACACTAGTCAGCCATAAAAAAATGAAATTATGCCATTCACAGCAACATCGGTGAGCTTGGACAAAATTATGTTAAGTGAAATAAGCCAGATACAGAAACAGAAAGACTACACATCCTCACTCATAAGTGGGTGCTAAGAAAGGAAAGAAGGAGAGAGAGAGAGAGAGAGAGAGAGAGAGAGAGAGAGAGAGAGAGAGAGAGAGAAGATCATAATAATATTGAACTTTCAGAGAAGAGAAAAAATCTATGGTTACTAGAGGTGGAAAAAGGAGGAGGGAGTAGAGTGTTGAGTAGAAATTGGGTATGGGGCACAAAGAATAATTATGATTTGTAGTAATGAATATGCTAATAATATTGGTCACTATAGCTTTGCAGTATAATTTGAAGTCAGGTAGTATAATGCCTCTGGCTTTATTTTATTTTGCTCAGGATTGCTTTGGCTATTCAAAGTCTTTCATGTTTCACTGTGAATATTAAAGATTATTTTTTCTACTTCTGTGAAAAATGCCATTGGTATTTTAATGGGGATCACACTGAATCTTTAGGTCGCTTTGAGTAGTATAGACATTTTCACAATGTTAATTCTTCCAATCCAAGGGTATAGAATGTTGTTCCATCTTTTGGTGTCATCCTTAATTTCTTTCAGAGTGGTTTGTAGTTCTTAATTTCTTTAAGCAGTGATCTGTAATTCTCATTGTAGAGATCTTTCATCTCCTCGGGTTAAATTGATTCCTAGGTATCTTAGTTTTTGGTGATTATTGTAAATGAGCTTGCTTTCTTTTTCTGCTAGTTCATTGTTGAAGTATACAAACACTCTTGATTTTTGCGTGTTGATTTTATACCATTTGACTTTACTGAAAGCATCTTTCAGCTCTAAGAGTTTTTTTTTTCTGTTTTTGTTTGTTTGTTTGTTTGTTTGTTTTGTTTTTTAAGTCTTTAGGTCCATGTACCTCCCTATACCTGGGAAGTTTTCTGCTATTATTTTATTGCATATGTTTTCAATGTCTTTTC
>NW_007740767.1:0-218 GCF_000696425.1 Galeopterus variegatus | reverse complement strand
TTCAATAACCCAATCTCTACATTCTGTTCACTTTAAGAAATATTTTTCAAATGCTTATTTCGTAACAGACACAATGCAATTACCTAGGAAAGCCGAGGTGAGTGAGATGAGTAAGACATGGACTCTGACCTCAGACACTTAACATTGTAATTCTTATGTGTTGCAGCTGGAATAATCACAGAAGAGCATGTGACTTACTGGGGTTGCTGAGAAACAGA
>NW_007740766.1:43468-43861 GCF_000696425.1 Galeopterus variegatus | reverse complement strand
CAGGTCCCTAGGCAGGACCCAAGGTGCTTGTTCAGTGTGCCTGGTTGTGAGAGTGTGGTCCAGTCCCAGGCTCCAAACCTCATGTCCCCTGGCAGGTCCCAAGGAACTGGTGGTGTGCCTGGGCTGGAACTAATTTTTTGTCCTTTGCTTACTTCTAATATGGGGGAACTTCCTGTGGGAACCAGTACTTGAGCTGTGTGGTTGAGCTAACTTGCCGCTTTGCTGCTGTTTCCCTAGGGAAGGCTTTTTGTGCCGTTCAGGGTTTAATCGTTTATCTTATAAGTACTTCCAGCTCTCCAGAGACCTGGTGGATCTGTGCTGTGTAGAAACTGTGATCTGGGCCTGAGTTTTTTCATCAAACTGCACCCCATGCAATTCTTCATTCCTGACCAG
>NW_007740766.1:41319-42007 GCF_000696425.1 Galeopterus variegatus | reverse complement strand
CATTGTAGGACTGGTTCAGAACTCAGTGAGAAGATCTAGGAAAATGGTAAGTACTTAGTAACTTGGAATATATTAGTTTGTTTTACCATTATTATTATTTTATTTTCTTTAGAAGTTGCTTTGTGCATTTGGTGTATAAGGATAGAATTGTTGAACACAAGTATCTGTGAAGCACGTTTTTATTTATTTATTTGTTTTTATTGAATCAAAATTGATTATACATATTTTTGGGGTTCAACATTGAGATATGTTGATCAAATCAATATCACTAGCATATATATTGTTACAAGTCATAATTATTCTTCACGCCCCTTGTCCAACCTTACCCCATCTAACTGTCCCTCCCCCCGCCTCTAATTGCCCTAGATTTCTTTTCTCCTTCTGAAAGAATAATGGTTACCCTGCTGAACTGTTGCCTAGATGATCTGTCCAATGCTGAGAGGTGTGATCAGGTCCCACAATATTATCATAGAGCAGATGTTTCTTCTGTCACTCTGAAATGGGCTTTGTGGAGAGAGATATCCTCTTCTTTCCTTTATCTCTGCTGGTGACTTTCCTTGTGTTGATGCACTCCAGTGGCTGGTGGACCATTTGCATGGCTGTTGTGGTGTCTGGTTGCTTTTGCGGCAGCCATGGTTACTGTGGTGGCTGTGGTGTGCCACCCACATGGAGGTGATGTTTTTAGCAT
>NW_007740766.1:39854-40706 GCF_000696425.1 Galeopterus variegatus | reverse complement strand
CCTTTATCTCTGCTGGTGACTTTCCTTGTGTTGATGCACTCCAGTGGCTGGTGGACCATTTGCATGGCTGTTGTGGTGTCTGGTTGCTTTTGCGGCAGCCATGGTTACTGTGGTGGCTGTGGTGTGCCACCCACATGGAGGTGATGTTTTTAGCATGCTCCTTGGTACTGGCAGTGTGCCTGGTTGTGGGGAATGTCTGGTCTTTGGATCTATGCCTTGGGTCCCAAGTGGGCCCCAAGGTGTGCCTGGATGTGGGAGGTGGGTCTGATCCACTTCTCCATTCCTTGGGTCCCAGGGTGGGCCCTGAGGCACTGGCACAGTGTGCCTGCTCATGTGAGGGGGGTCCAGTCCCCTTCTTCATTCCTTGGGTCCCTGGTGGGCCCTGAGACACTGGCATAATATGCCTGGTTGTGGGAGTGAGTCCAGTCCCCTTCTCCTTGCCTCAGGTTACTGGGTGGGCCCTGACATGCTGGCACAGTGTGCCTGGTTGTGGGAGGGGTATCCAGTTCCCTTCTCCATTCCTCAGGTCCCTATGCAGACCCCTATGCAGGCCCTGAGGTGCTGGTGCACTGTGTCTGGCTGTGGGAGGGGTGTCCAGTCCCCTTGGGTTCTTGGCAGGCCCTGAGGTGCTGGCACAATGTGCCTGGTTGTGTGAGAGGGATCCAGTCCCCTTCTCCATTCCTCAGGTCCCTAGGCAGGACCCAAGGTGCTTGTTCAGTGTGCCTGGTTGTGAGAGTGTGGTCCGGTCCCAGGCTCCAAACCTCATGTCCCCTGGCAGGTCCCAAGGAACAGGTGGTGTGCCTGGGCTGGAACTAATTTTTTGTCCTTTGCTTACTTCTAAAATGGGGGAAC
>NW_007740766.1:37358-38516 GCF_000696425.1 Galeopterus variegatus | reverse complement strand
ATCGTGATTTCTCCATAGGTCTCCCCTCCTCTTCCCCTGAGCTCCAGCGGCCCCAGCTTGGCTGATGTTACATTTTTTTCATTGTAAATTGGTTGATTTGTGGGAGAGAGTGACACTGGGCACTGTCTATTCCACCATTTTGACCAGAACTTCTGTGAATCGTGTTAGATAAGGTAGAGTAGAGCCATAGTCAAATCTTCTTACATCTCAGCACAAATGCTATATGTGATACAGCCTTTGAGGAAAAAAAAGTGGTGACCTTCCTTGCAGAGAAAAAAACCTCATGAACTGTATATAATTATGTCCATTTAGAAATTGCATATTATTTCAACCATGAAGAATGTTGTCAAGTTTCATCAATATCTAGGAAATATTTTGCAGTCCTTTTTACATCCAGACAACTCAATTCTTAGGATAGAAAACAGGAAAAAATGCTAATGCTTTACTTTGTAGTGTTGGGGGTCCTAAAAGAAAATTTTAACCGAGGCCCTTTGTTTGTGTAACTTTGTGACAGGATGTGCTTATTTGCAAAGGATTCTTAGAAGTTGGTTTAGTGGTTAATCAGTTGTCCACATCTTTAGCTTCTGTGACCCTGCTGTGCTTCGTGCCTGTTTGAGTCACATGAATTTGGAGAAGCTGCTTGCTAAATTTACAAAGTTCCCCTAACCGCACTTCCTGCTTCTGTAGAGCTGCTTGACTAAGCCCCTAGTTTGTGTGACTCTGCCTGGGTACAGACAGGGCCAATGGAAAGCTTGCATGCCTGGTCAAGGAAAGTATAAAACCACAACTCTCCCTGCACTCAGGGTCCCAGGGTTTTGGAACATGAGTTCACCTGGTTGCCACTAGTGTAATAAACTTCCTCACTTGCCAACCTTCTGAGTATNAAAAAAACTTTTATTTTAATTTAATCTATACAATAATCCCATGTAGAAGCTAATATCTTCTCCATTTTATGGATTAAGATACTGAGGCTCAATGAATTTGAATTATTTTCTCAGTATTATAAAACTCATTTCTTACAGAACCTATGTTTAAATAATTTCTCAGTGTACAAAGGTTTTGTTCTTTCATCAATATATACAAACTTTTAAAATTCACAGAAATACCCAATAGTTTTCTTTCTTTCCATGGTCTCACAATTTCTGTGTTTGAAAATTA
>NW_007740766.1:35924-36887 GCF_000696425.1 Galeopterus variegatus | reverse complement strand
TTCTATGACCTTCGGCAAGCTCCTTAACTAACCTCTAGACAGTCTCATCCCATAAAATGGGGAGAATAAAACTAGTTCCTTCATTAAGTTAGATTTTGTGAGAACAGATGAGTTAATATATTGAAATTATATAAAATAAACTCTGAAAGAATAAATGCTCAATACATTTCACTTTATCAAAAGAGGTCATGAATTAAATATTAAAAGAAGATATACAGTAAGAATATAGAAACTCAATTTACTGAAGTATAGAAAATTAAGGTTCTAGCCTTGACCAGTGATTTTGTATAAGACATGCAGATTTTTCTTTTTTAAATATTAATATGTACCCTATTAATCTCATGAGTTGATTACTAGAGTAGAGTAATAAAATATGATGTAAATTAATGTATGTTAACAAATCTGTTTACAGTTTGTAAAATATTACTATATCAGTAATATTAAACAAACAAAATAATGGATATAATCTTCAAAGATTTTTGAAAGCATATTTTAACATATTTAATATATTTTAACATATTTTATAATATAAAAATTAAGTGAGATCAAATTCAGGAGATTTAAATAATAATTCCATTAAACATTAATTTACTATAGTAAAATATATTAGTACATGATATTGTAGTAAATTATGTAGCACACCATATTCTAGACATTGTATTTTACATTTTAAGTGTACTTTTTTCTCTTTTAAACTTAACAGTGACATCAATAGAGTCTATTAGTATTTACATTTTATCAGTGAGAAAACTTAGGCTTTAAGAAATTAAATAATTTGCCCAGAGTCACAAAGTTTAGTAATTTGCAAGCCTGAAATCTACATTCTGTTGTGTTTTATGCCAGAACTCAAGCTATAACCGGTCATGTTCTGCTCCTCCACTCTACCTTTACCTACCCTTGGGGTTGTTCATTATGTTGGGAAAATTCAAAATTAATTCTTTAAGTAGTTTGTTTTACCTTCAA
>NW_007740766.1:33896-34376 GCF_000696425.1 Galeopterus variegatus | reverse complement strand
CCCCTAGTGTCCCTGAAAGAAAGGTGAACACTTCTTCTTGGACCTAAGCAACATTTACTTGACTCCTGAGGAGCAACACGTCCTTTTGCATTGTTTACTCCAGGAGATCCTTTGCCCATTCTGCCGTAAAGTTCATTTCCCTACACATGAGTTCCATACATCCCCAGGGGTGAAGCCCCCACTCAGCCACTTAGAAGGGAACCTGTCCCCTTATGCTTAAGTCTATCTTCTGTTTTAATAAGGCATTGCTTGCTTTACTGCTGGATACATTGTCATTTCTATGACTTTGGAATCCAAGAGCCTAATTTACCCACTGGTGAAAATTGGAAAGCTTTGGGCATCAGAGAAAACTCTAGCTGCAAGACACAAATGGCCACTAGGACTATTTTGTTCCCATGTCTCTGCTGCTGGTAAGTCTCTCCTGGAGTCCTCAGCCTAAGTTCTGACAAGGCAATGCTTTGTTCTCTTTTATTCTCCTTT
>NW_007740766.1:31180-31964 GCF_000696425.1 Galeopterus variegatus | reverse complement strand
ACCTGGACCAATTTCCATACATATACTCGTGGTTGACAATAGCTCTGACCCTGCTGCCCTAGGTCCAATTCTATGTTCATAAGGGAAAATATAAGGTTCTCACTTCATGGGTAGTTCAAACACTGGAATGCAGCCAGCAAGAAACAAAAAGGCCTACATATCAAGGAGATCCAGATGAAGAACACTTGCCCCCATCATTTCCTGCTCCTTTGGGGGTGCCTGGCCCCAGGCACTCCCTGCCAGATAACCCTCCAGCCTCATTACCATTGCCCCCCCCGAACTGATGGGAGGGTGACTTCAGTCAGCCCATCAGGTCCTAGACCTCCAGATGCAGCTACAGGTGACTCGAGGCCCACAGCAGATCAATCCAGATGGCAGCATATGGCCAGGGCACCCCCTCTTCTACTACCAACCCTTCACAACTATGGACCTCCTGAATTGGAAACACCATACTCCATCATATTCAGAAAAACCCTAGGCTCTCATCAGTCTTCTGGAGTTGATTTTCCTCACCCATCAGCCCACCTGGAAAGATTCTCATCAGCTACTCCTCACCCTCTTCAGCACTGAGGAACTACGACACATCCTGGCAGGAGCCACAAAATGATTACAAGACCAGGCGCCCACAGCCACCCTGGATCCTGAGATCTAGGCAAGAGATGCAGCACCGGACACTGCACCGAACTGGGACTTCAACAAAGAAGTAGGGAGAAATCAACTCTGCCAATATAGAGAGGCCCTCCTGCAAGGGCTGAGAATAAAGGCCAGAAAGCCCACTAACATG
>NW_007740766.1:27224-29555 GCF_000696425.1 Galeopterus variegatus | reverse complement strand
TGTACACAAGAGAGATCATGTGGCTTTGGAGTTCCTCACCCAGACCATAGGACTCTGACAGGGGCTGGTGGCATACTTGTCCAAACAACTGGATAACATGGCAGGTGGCTGATCACCCTGCCTGCAGACCCTGGCAGCCACTGTCACTATAATTCAAGAGGCAAAGAAACTCACTTTGGGACAAAACCTCAATGTAAAGGTCCCACATGTGGTGACCACCCTAATGAACAGTCAGGCATACAAATGGCTGACCAACTCGAGGATGACTCACTATCAAGGACTCCTTTGTGAAAACCCTCAGGTGTGCTTTGAAACAGTGCAGACTCTGAATCCAGCCACGTTCCTACCTGGTGAATCCAACTTCCCAAACCATGACTATGAAGAATTGATGGATGAAATATATTCCAGCAAGCCTGATTTGATGGACTTGACCTTGACTAACCCAGACATGGAACTGTTCACAGATGGGAACAGTTATGTTCAGGATGGACAATGAAGAGCCAGATATGCAGTAACAACCGTAAAGAGGTTATAGAGGCAAAACCCTTGCCCCAAGGCTGGTCAGCACAGCTAGCAGAGCTATGGGCACTAATCCAAGTGCTCAGACTCTTGAAAGGAGAATGGGTCATCCTTTACATTGACTCCAAATATGCCTTTGCAGCCTAACACGTCCATGGGGCCCTATACAAAGAAGGGGCCTGCTGATGGCAGGGGGAAAAGCAATCAAAAATAAGGAAAAAATTCTCTAGCTCCTCGAAGCAGTATGGGCTCCTACCTGAGTGGCCATTATACATTGCAGAGGACACCAAAAGGGGACTGACAGGACCATCAAAGGAAAGCAGCTGGCCGAGAAAGAAGGAAAACAGAAAGACAAGAAAGCGGCCGCCCAAACAGAGACTGCTGCAGACCAGAATGAGAATGCCAAGATCATGCTGGTGTCAGAGATGGCACAGTAACTAAAGTACACAGAGGAAGCAGCACGATGGGCAGAAAAAGAGATAGAATTAAAACCTCTGAAGGTTGGTGGAAACTCCCAGANAAAAAATAGTCTAATAAATATATGATCTAAGTTTCTTAATGGAGAGGAAGAAAGATGTGAACACTGGATTGAAAATTATAGGAGCACCATTATAAAAAGAGATACTGGTCCAAGACATGGGAAGTAAAAGGTGCCCAATGTAAAATAGGAATAATATGAAAACAAGTGAATAGGTTCTGAGATGAATGCTCTGTATAAACAAGAGGGTGTTTATTAAACAACACTAACAATTAGAAGTTCTGTGGAGCATAAATATGGCAGGCTTCAAAGTTCAAGTAGACTGATTGTGTAATTTACCTATTTTAAGCTTTGTGAGGGGCAAAGCAAAGCCTTCAATGCTTTTTACAGTTGTAATCTGCTACTAAAATTTTCTTATATAATTGTTATAATTCATTTNGTTGTTCATTATGTTGGGAAAATTCAAAATTAATTCTTTAAGTAGTTTGTTTTACCTTCAACACAGAACCTGCTTATTGTATCAGCTTACTGATAATCAACTGCTCTGCACTCCCACTTCTGTAAACTGTGCTTTCTTATCGCAATAGCTACATGAATGCTAAGAAACAAAACATATTACTATACTAGCTACATGAATGCTAAGAAACAAAACATATTACTATACTAGCTACATGAATGCTGAGAAAGCAAGACTTAAAAACCCAGAAGAATCTGCCTATATAAACCCTGTAAAACCTAAGTTCAGGACTCAGATCTTCGAGCGCTAGCTTGTCTGGGCCCACTGGTGTAAAAAAATACCTGACTCTCCAACCCTCTGAGTGCCAATGGCTTCTCTGTCAAGTCCATTCCAAAATATTTTCTGCTGCATTGGCCAGGAAGTGATTTGGACTGGCCCCTTAGGACACTGGCTAAGGTGGGACAACCAGGTGGATCAGTAATACCATGGAGGACTGAGGAAGCACTGCTCAGCCAGTTTGTCAGGACCTCAGAGAATGGGACCTCGCCAATCCTAGGGAGTGCCTGTCCAACTGGACTCAGTGGAGGGAAGGACCAACCAGATCCCCGCCACGTGCAGAACAGGTAGGACCCCCCCACACAGTATTCAGGTCAGTTCAGACCCTCCTCTTGGTGGAAGGGAAGCTTGATCACCTCCCAGAGGGTCTCCCTGAGGATCTATCTGTTTAAGGACCTTGTATGAGGTCTGTCTGTTTAAGGATGTCCATCTATTCAGATCAGGTCAGGATTGGGGAAGGGAAAAATATTTTAACTTCGGTGTGAATGTGGTCTCAATGTTATATATGGAACCAAGGCTACTCTGTGGTTTCTGAGTGGGT
>NW_007740766.1:24665-25255 GCF_000696425.1 Galeopterus variegatus | reverse complement strand
CTTCCAATCCTTGCACCAACTTTTGGACTTTCAGGTTGTACGTTTAATATGAAAAAGCAAGCCGAGCCTGGTCTGTTGGTAACAACTTTTGAGAGCCATATCCTAATACACCTTTTCTGTCACCATCCAACTTTTCCCCATCACCTTTATTCCCCCAGAATTTGGTCATTTGCCTATGGCAAGGAGGCCCTAGTCTATGGGCCATGGATCTCTGTGCATACCCTTCGAATCTGCTCAGGCTGCCAGATGATAAAGACTCAGGCTGCTGTTTCCCTTATGCCCTAAAAACTTGCCATCTAGCACATAAAATCAGGGCTGTACCCTCATTGTAGTCCCCAGCTGCTTGCAGACTTCTTATACTAGTTTATGAGAGAGCTGTTTGGGAGCTCCGAACCTTTGTTGAATGATAGCCAAACACTTGGGATATAAACACCTTAGACAGGCACAGGAAGCTAAAGTTAAATATGGGGACAAGTGCTTCAAAACCTATCATCCTTAAATGTATGTTAAAGAACTTTTATAAGGGCTATTCTGGGGAATATGGAATTAAAATGACCCCTGGGAAACTCCAGACCCTGTGTAAATTGAAA
>NW_007740766.1:20572-23092 GCF_000696425.1 Galeopterus variegatus | reverse complement strand
CCACAGAGATCTGTGAAAGGCCATGTGAGGCCTTTATGTCCCAGTCTTCTGCTGACATCCATCACAAAATTCAAAAGTCGGAAGTTTCACTGGGATGAATGCCACGCAGCTGCTGGAGGCGGCCAACAAGATAGGCAAAAGGAGGCAGATAAATGTGTAAGGCAAAAAGCAGCACTCTTAGCAGCAGCACTCAATCCAGGTCAGAACTCTATATCTAAAAAGAACCCCCACTGACAAGGACAAACACCCCTACAGTCCAACCAGTGCACTTACTATAGGGAGCTTGGCCACTGGAAAAATGAATGTCTGAAAAAGGGTGGAAAATTCCAACCAATGCCAACTGGCACCTAAGAATCAACTTCTGTTTGCCTTCAAATGGGAAAACCTCCACACAAAAAGGAAAGCTCAGTTGACCTGGACTAGACTGCCACAAATGTTCAAAAATTCACCAACACTCTTTGGAGAAATGCTCGTCTCAGACCTAGCTGCCTTCCCAGGAGACAGGTTGAATTGCTCCCTGCTTCACTATGTTGATGACATCCTCCCGGCCAGTCCCACACAGGAAAACTGCTGAGAAGGAACAAGAGCCCCGGCCCCACTGAGCCTGCTCTCTGACTTAGGATATAAAGTGTCCTGGGAAAAAAGTTCAAATATGTCAGCAGAAGTTCAGATACCAAGGGTACCACATCTCTGAAGGACATTGCTCACCAGAAACAGAGAGAAAACAAGCCATTTGTGCTATACCCCAACCAGACACCAGGAGGAAAGTCCAAGAGTTCCTTGGGGCTACTGGCTTCTGTCAAATTTGGAGGTCTGGATATTCGGAAACGGCTAAACCTTTGTATGAGGCAATCAAAGGAGCTGAAAAGAGACCCCTAGTGTGGGATCCAAAGCAAGAACATGCCTTCTTAGAAATCAAAATTTTGTTAACACAGGCTCCTGCTCTAGGAATTCCAGATATAACTAGGGACTTCAACCTCTTTGTACACAAGAGAGATCATGTGGCTTTGGAGTTCCTCACCCAGACCATAGGACTCTGACAGAGGCTGGTGGCATACTTGTCCAAACAACTGGATAACATGGCAGGTGGCTGATCACCCTGCCTGCAGACCCTGGCAGCCACTGTCACTCTAATTCAAGAGGCAAAGAAACTCACTTTGGGACAAAACCTCAATGTAAAGGTCCCACATGTGGTGACCACCCTAATGAACAGTCAGGCATACAAATGGCTGACCAACTCGAGGATGACTCACTATCAAGGACTCCTTTGTGAAAACCCTCAGGTGTGCTTTGAAACAGTGCAGACTCTGAATCCAGCCACGTTCCTACCTGGTGAATCCAACTTCCCAAACCATGACTATGAAGAATTGATGGATGAAATATATTCCAGCAAGCCTGATTTGATGGACTTGACCTTGACTGACCCAGACATGGAACTGTTCACAGATGGGAACAGTTATGTTCAGGATGGACAATGAAGAGCCAGATATGCAGTAACAACCGTAAAGAGGTTATAGAGGCAAAACCCTTGCCCCAAGGCTGGTCAGCACAGCTAGCAGAGCTATGGGCACTAATCCAAGTGCTCAGACTCTTGAAAGGAGAATGGGTCATCCTTTACATTGACTCCAAATATGCCTTTGCAGCCTAACACGTCCATGGGGCCCTATACAAAGAAAGGGGCCTGCTGATGGCAGGGGGAAAAGCAATCAAAAATAAGGAAAAAATTCTCTAGCTCCTCGAAACAGTATGGGCTCCTACCTGAGTGGCCATTATACATTGCAGAGGACACCAAAAGGGGACTGACAGGACCATCAAAGGGAAGCAGCTGGCCGAGAAAGAAGGAAAACAGAAAGACAAGAAAGCGCCCGCCCAAACAGAGACTGCTGCAGACCAGAATGAGAATGCCAAGATCATGCTGGTGTCAGAGATGGCACAGTAACTAAAGTACACAGAGGAAGCGGCACGATGGGCAGAAAAAGAGATAGAATTAAAACCTCTGAAGGTTGGTGGAAACTCCCAGANCCGCCCAAACAGAGACTGCTGCAGACCAGAATGAGAATGCCAAGATCATGCTGGTGTCAGAGATGGCACAGTAACTAAAGTACACAGAGGAAGCAGCACGATGGGCAGAAAAAGAGATAGAATTAAAACCTCTGAAGGTTGGTGGAAACTCCCAGACCACAGACTAATGATTCCTCAATGACTGGCCCACTGACTAGTCCTGGGGTATCATGAACTGACTCACTGGGGGAAAACAGCTCTGGAGACCACTCTGAGTCGCTACTATTTCATTCCAAGATTGGCTTCCCTTTGTGCCTAGTTCAGCTGCTGATGCCTGACCTGCATCTAAAACAACACCAAGCAAGGGCTCCGGCCAGCCCCCGGGGTCCAGCCAGTCGGGACATCACCCTTCAGAGACCTGGTAATGAATTTCAAGGGTTACAAATATTTGTTACTAATGATATGTTCATTCACCGAATGGACAAAGGCACTGCCTACACATTCTTTTTTTTTTTTTTT
>NW_007740766.1:18065-19663 GCF_000696425.1 Galeopterus variegatus | reverse complement strand
GCACTGTAGCAGTGCGCCACCGGGCCGGCCCACTGCCTACGCATTCTGAGCAAACCTGGGAGGTCACAAAGGCCCTTTTAAGGGAAATTGTCCCAAAATATGGACTCCCTCTGACTATAGGATTGGACAATGGGCCAGCATTTATTACAGAGGTCATTCAAGGACTGGCCAAAATACTGGAAATATGATAGAAGCTCCACACAGCATACCGGCCACAGAGCTCAGGGAAAATAGAATGCATAAACCAGACCCTAAAGACCACTTTAGCCAAGCTTTGCCAGGAGATGGGGCTACCCTAGATAGATGTGCTTCCCTTAGCCTTGTTGTGGGTCCGGTGTATGTTGGGGCCACACATAGTTGTACTAACTACCCCTACTGCAGTTAAGGTTGCAAGTTTAATTCCCTGGATCCATCATACGTGGGTAAAACAGGCAGCTCCCCCCAGATGACACCACCTCATGGTCCATGAAGGCTGACCCCTCTGACCCGCTCAAGATCTGGTTCCAAAGTCTCCCCACTAATCATCACTGCCTTGCTCTGGTCACACTGGAAGCTGACCAGTCCACGCATGGCTGAAGCCTGAGGAATTGATGAGCCCTGCTTCAGCCACTCTGTGGGCTGGCTGATCTACGTACGGCCAAAGTCTGAGGATCTTGCTACCATAGCACATAACAAATACACTGATTTATTTTTATGAAATGCTAACCATATGTAACCCCTTCCCTTTAGTTTTAGCTATATTGCTTGTTTTGTTTTTTTCCATAAGACTGACACAATAACCCCAGAGGATTAAAATAATATAAAAAAGTTTTTGCTAATATTCCTCTATCTCCTGTCAACAGGATGTTTCTTAGCCATCTCTCGGTGGCAATGTGCCTTGTAAAAACAACCCTTTCTTTGCCCCCATGTACCTGCCACACCTACCAGAGACCTGGATGACATAACCCCATAGGAGCACCTAAATACACTCAAAAGAATGTCTTCTATTGCCCCCGAAAAACAAAAACTCTGAAGATGATGCTCACTCCAATGTTTAGAGAGAGCACCAAATTGGGGAAATATTGGGGAAATTCAAAATTAATTCTTTCAGTAGCCTTTTTTTGCCTTTAAAACAGAACCCTCTTTTTGTATCAGCTTTACTGATAATCAACTGCTCTGCACTCTCACTTCTGTAAACTGTGCTTGCTTATCGCAATAGCTACATGAATGCTAAGAAACAAAACATATAACTATACTAGCTACATGAATGCTGAGAAAGTGAAACTTAAAAACTCAGAAGAATCCGTCTGTATAAACCCTGTAAAACCTAAACTCAGGGCTCAGATCTTGGAGCGCTAGCTCATCTGGGCCCACTGGTGTAATAAAATACCTGACTCTCCAACCCTCTGAATGCTGACTACTTCTCTGTTGAGTCCATTCAATAACAACTAAACTAGAGAATTAAACAAAAACAAGAAGAACAAAATTTGTTGTTGTTTTCACACCAGCCCCTGGAATGATGAGACCTGTTGTGTGAAGTTCTTGACTCTGGATTAGGGTGAAGACCTTTAGCCTCAAGAGGAAGAAACACACTAAAAGTGGACTAGAATGAGAAAAAA
>NW_007740766.1:15930-16460 GCF_000696425.1 Galeopterus variegatus | reverse complement strand
AAATCAAAACCACATCGAGATATCATCTCACCCCAGTTAGACTGGCCATATTGTTAAGAATAACAAATGCTGGGGAGGATGCAGAGAAAGGAGAACTCTTGTACACTGTTGGTGGAACTGTAAATTAGCACAGCCATTACAAAAAACAGTATGGAGATTCCTCAAACAACTACAGATAGAACCAGCATATGATCCAGCAATCCTGCTACTGGGGATATATCCAAAGGAATGGAGATCACCAAGGGATATCTGCACTCCCACATTCATTGCAGCTCTATTTACCTTAGCCAAAATATGGAACCAACCTAACTATCCATTGATGGATGACTGGATAAGGAAAATGTGGCATATATACACAATGTAATAGTACTCAGCCATAAAAAGGAATGAAATTCTGCCATTTGCAGCAATATAGATGAGTCTGGAGAATATTATTTGAAGTGAAATAAGCCCGACAAAGAAAGAAAAATACTGCATGTTCTCACTCATAACTGGGTACTAGGAAGGAAAGAAGGGAGGGAGGGAGGGAG